>NC_090853.1:14702500-15002500 GCF_024217435.2 Syngnathus scovelli | reverse complement strand
AAAGAAATTGAGAGCTGCCAGCCAGCTAACTGGTGCTATGGGAACCTATACATGGACATCGGTCAAGAGGACATCCCACACTAGCATACGTGGACATACTCAAGAGGGATGCAGGAGCCCTGAACACTAACGAACTGGACAGATGTATGGAGAATCGGGATGACTGGAAGCAACGATGGAAGAC
Source organism: Syngnathus scovelli (assembly GCF_024217435.2). NCBI lineage: Eukaryota > Metazoa > Chordata > Actinopteri > Syngnathiformes > Syngnathidae > Syngnathus > Syngnathus scovelli. The sequence continues at coordinate 15,002,316 of NC_090853.1, read as the reverse complement.
TCGGCTGTGGACGACCTAGAGAGAGCGAGAGAGAGACAGAGCGAGACCGAGAGACAGAGACCGCGCGAGAGAGAGAGAGACAGATATCAAATCTGGATGCTACAATGGATACAAACAGTTTACACACTCCTGTTCAAACACCTGGGTTTTGGAAACTTAAAAAAAAAAAAAAAAAAAAAGGGAGACAATAATGAATTGAATGAATTTCTAAACCGTATCCACTATCAATTGGCCTCACTAATCCAGTATTTGGGTGGCGGGTCAGAGCTTGCTTTGACAAAGGAAGTGTAAGGCGCTCCTTCCCTCCGCTAGCCTATGGGAGGTCCTTGGGCAAGACTGAGTACCCATTTAGCCCCCCTTGTCAGGGTCACGATGAAGCCACGGGAAGCAGGTGGTGGATGAAGTTTGAAGGCAGCCAGAGAGTATCTTTGTCACTGGTTTTGGACTTCGTCGTGCTGAGCAGAGGATACCCTTAGGTTCAATGGTCAGGACAGCCGCCCAGGATGGGCACTGCTCGGACAGAAAGCAATTGCAACCTACTGTCTGTAAAATTGCAAAAAAAGCCATGGAAAGACATTCAATGCTTAATTTGCATGTCATCATGAAAGCTTCGGATGACAGAGAAGAATGGAGGGCCATGGCCGTCAATGCCTGTTCCAGGCAAGACACCTGATGATGATGAATCCTGTATTTAGGGAATGGAGTAAAAGGCTGCATTTATGCTGTACAGAACAATTTGGCTCCTGGCATAAGAGGAAAACCCCAAATAGAATTGGATGTCTTCAAGTCAAAATTAGGCCTCTTCCAAATGTGGATAAAAAATCTGATTTGAATCTGATATTTAAAAAACATAGATCAAATATAGCTCATTGGTTACATAAACATGAAACATATCATGCAGTATTTATCAAAACTACAGCATTAAAATAGCTCGGTGTAAATTACAAACGTACGTACTTTGAAATAATGTGGAGGTTTCCCGCTTTAATCAAGAGACCTGCAGTTAAATTACACTCAAGTTTAATGTGTCTGCAGTTCTAAAACGACACTGCATACTGAGCATCAGAACTGGTGGTCCAGCAGAGAAAGCTGGAGTCAGAAGTGGGGACAGATTGGTCTGGATAAATGGTGTCAGGACATCCAATCTCACACACAACTTCATCAACAAATCAGTAAGAAATTATTTTCTCTTATTTACTGTATTATAAGTCCTTCAGTGTGTTTTGTTTCTCAGTTGAAGAAGAGTGCAGACTCTGTGACTGTGTTGGTTATTGATGGTGAAAGCGAGTCTTGCTACATCAGGAGGAAAATGCCCATCTTGCCTGTGCTGGCAGTCGACTATAATCTTCCATACTCAGCAAAGACAATGCATCTGGTTAAAGGACCTGATGGATATGGTTTCCTGCTGAGGCAAGAGAAGCTTCTCGATATACAACGAACAGGTAAGACATTTATCACGGGAATAACAGGAGTCATTTGAAAAAATGGAATAAAAATAGCCCCATCTCGGTATGTCCTTGGACAAAGAACAATTTGATCTTTACTCCTATCCAACCTAATAGGTTTTCACCCTATGTGAAAATGTATTAGCCCAACTTATTAAATCGTGAATTTACTGTGCTTAATCCTATTTATCGATTAATTTTCTATGACCACACCCATGTCTGATTACCTGAGGGCCAGGGACAAAAGCCTTCAGAGCGGGGCATGAAGCTGGCTTGAGGGCAGCGAGGGCCGACCTGTCCCGGGGCATCAAGGAGGCGACAAGGGCGTTCTCTTGCAAGATTACCGCCCACTTCAAGGACAGCAGGGACGCACAGAGCCTTTGGCAGGGCATTCAGACCATCACGGACTACAAGCCCGCGCCGCAGAGCTGTGAGGGCGACGTCCGTCTGCTCAATGATCTTAACCGCTTCTTTGCTTGCTTCGACGCTCAAAACAGCACTTGCCCGCCGAAGACCACTCCCCCTCCACACGAGCAGCCCCTGTGCCTCTCTGCCGACGGTGTGAGGAGGGCGCTTGCCGCTATCAACACCCGTGAGGCGGCGGGCCCTGACAACATCCCAGGTCGAGCGCTGAAGGACTGCGCTGGGGAGCTGACGGGTGTCTTCACGGACATCTTTAACATTTACCTGCAGCAGGCCATCGTCCCTTCGTGCCGAAGAAGCTTGCTCCGTCCTGCTTCAATGACTACCGCCCCGTGGCACTGACGCCCATCATCATGAAGTGCTTTGAGCGGCTTGTCATGGAGCACATCAGATCCATTCCCCCCCCCACCATAGACCCCTTCCAGTTTGCGTACCGAGCCAAACGGTCCTCTGAGGATGCCATCTGCTCTGCCCTCCACTCGGGACTCGTATGTGAGATTGCTGTTTGTGGACTTCAGTTCTGCCTTCAACACCATTGTGCCACAACGACTCATCTGCAAACTCGACAAGCTGGGCCTCAGTACCTACCTCTGCAACTGGCTACTGGACTTCCTCTGTCAGAGGCCTCAGGTGGTACGTGTTGGCGACAAAATCAAGGCTGTGTGCTCAGTCCGCTGCTCTTCACCCTGCTGACGCATGACTGCACTGCGTCCTACAGCGACAAACGCATAGTGAAGTTTGCTGACGACACGACTCTAGTCGGTCTCATCACCAAGGGCGACGAGACTCAGTACAGGTTGGAGGTTGACCTTCTGACCGCGTGGTGCAGGGACAACAACCTCCTGCTGAACGGCAACAAGACCAAGGAAATTGTTGTTGACTTCCGGAAGGGTCACACCCAACACCTGCCGCTGACCATCGACGGTGCTGTGGTGAAGAGAGTGAGCAGCACCAGATTCCTGGGGGTGCACATCAGTGAGGACCTCTCCTGATCCGCCAACACCGCGTCACTGGCGAAAAAAGCTCAGCGCCGCCTGTACTTCCTGCGGAATCTCAGGCGAGCAAGTGCTCCTCCGGCCGTCATGGCTACATTCTACCGTGGCACCATTGAGAGCGTCCTCTCCAGTTGTATCGCTGTCTGGGGTGGTAGCTTTACTGAATACAACATGAAGGCCCTGCAGCGCATAGTGAACACGGCTGGTAAGATTATTGGTGCTTCACTCCCCTCCCTGAAGGGCATTTACACCTCCCATCTCGCCCGCAAGGCGACCACGATTGTGAGTGATGTCAGTCACTCCGCTCATTCTTTGTTTGATCTTCTGCCCTCTGGGAAGAGGTGCGGGAGCCTGCGCTCCCGCACCGCCAGACTCACCAACAGGCTGTTAGGATCCTGAACTCTCTTCCCCCTTCTGCGTAGCATCCTGTACTTATTTATTGTGTTATTTGTTTATTTATTATTTGTTCATCACTCTTATTTATTCATTGTTTGTGCCTTCTTGTTTTATTTTCTTGTGTTGTTTACTTGTATGTACATTGTGTACTATGTCTTGTCACCGTGGCATAGTGGGAACGTAATTTCGATCTCTTTGTGTGTCTTGGCATGTGAAGAAATTGACAATAAAGCAGACTTTGACTTTTGACCTATTCAATCAGGAACTCCCTTAAATACAACCTGTTTGAAAAAATTACATCTGTCATAAGATTGCAAAAAGCTTCAACTAATTGACAAGATGCAAAAAAAAACAACTCGCAAGAACAGATGAAAAAGTAGCTGGCATCAATTAGTCCGGAAATGGTTACAGTCATTGCCAAGCTTTAGGACACCAACAAATCAAGGTGAGGGCCATTATCCATAGACTGAGAAAACATAGAACAGTAGGGAACTTTGCGAGGAGTTGCCAGCCTACAGAAATGAACCCAAGAGCAGAACGATGGCTCATTGAGGTCACAAATCAACCCAGGACAATGTCTAATGACCCACTGGCCCATAATTCACAACACTTTTGGGAGAACCATATCAACAGTCAAACATTGTGTGGAGGAGGAGTGTGATAGTCTGGGGCTGGTTTGGATGACTTGCAGTGATTAATGAAATCATGAATTACCACAAAATCCTGTTTGCCCCTCAGTTTGCGACCTCACGCTAAAGCGCATTTGGTATCTGCATGATGACAGAAAAAAAAAAAAAAAAACATCAGCAAGCGAATTTCTTTAAAATATATTTAGATACAGTGGAGCCTCGGTTTGCGAACGTCCCAGTTCTCGAACAAATCGGTATTTGAACAAAAAATTCTAGAATGTTTTGCTTCGGATGTCGGACGAAATTTCGGTTGTCGAACCTCGTGAGATGAGCCGAGAGGACCCGCATGCCAACTGACTCCGTTCGTTATTACATTCTTGTTACTCTGAGGATTGCATCAACTCTAATCATGCCTCCAAAGGAAGCAAGTGGGAGCAGTAAAGCTGATCATGGCGAAAAAGAGGAAAGTAGTGCGCAAAACGGCTGAATTTAAAAAAAGAATTAATCGCAAAATGAGTCCGGTGTGCGTGTCAGAGTTTGCGCGGGAGTTTTGCATGGCAAAATCGACAATAAGCTCGATCCACACAAACGTTGATACAGTACGTATACTTTATCTTTCATTAGAATTTCAGCATTTTTTTTAAATTAAGAGAGAAAATGTTGTTGCTGTTTTTGCTGCACACGAACTTTGATACAATACGTATACTGTGTTATCTTTCATTAGAATTTCTGCTTTTTTTTTGTTTTTGTTTGTTGAAATTATGAAAACGTTTTTGCTGTTTTCTTTCACATGATCTTTGAAATATTGTCTTTCATTGGTAAAAATAAAAAAATGTTTTGATGTGCTTTTTATCCCCTCACAACTTAAAAAGATATCTTTTACTATTAGAGTGAAACACACAAGCGAGTTGCTACAGATACGGCAATACATTCCCCAGCCTAGCCTAATCTATTAATTCAGTTTATTATTTATATTATTTATTTATACATTGCCTACTCACTTATTTCAAATTCAAAGTCAGCTTTATTGTCAATTTCTCCACATGCCAAAGACACACAAAGAAACCGAAATTACGTTCCCCCCCTATCTCACGGTGACAAGACATGGCCCACAATAGACAAACAAGTAAACAACAACGTGCTGAATAAATAATGAATAAATAACACAACAATAAATAAGAGGAGCAAAAAGGAGCAATTGAGCGTACAGCAGACAGTCCAGAAAATAGCGCAACAGTGCCGCACGCTACGCAGAAGGGGGTAGCGAGTTCAGGGTCCTAACAGCCTGGAGAAAGAAGCTGTTGGCGAGTCTGGTGGTGCGGGAGCGCAGGCTCCTGTACCTCTTCCCAGAGGGCAGAAGGTCAAACAAAGAGTGAGCCGGGTGACTCACATCGCTCGCAATCGAGGTTGCCTTGCAGGCGAGATGGGAGGTGTAAATGTTCTCCAGGGAGGGGAGCGAAGCACCAATAATCTTACCAGCCGTATTCACTATGCGCTGCAGGGCCTTCAAGTTCTGTTCAATGCAGTTACCACTCCAGACAGCGATGCAACTGGTGAGGACGCTCTCAATGGTGCCACGGTAGAATGTAGACAGGACTGCCTGAGGAGCACATGCACGCCTGAGCCAGTGACGTGGTGTTTGCGGACCGGGAAAGGTCCTCACTGATGTGCACCCCCAGGAACTTGGTGCAGCTCACCCTCACCACAGCACCGTCGATGATCAGCGGCAGGTGTTTTGTGTGACCCTTCCGGAAGTCAACAACGATTTCCTTGGTCTTGTTTACGTTCAGCAGGAGGTTGTTGTCCCTGCACCACATGGTCAGAAGGTCAACTTCCGACCTGTACCGAGTCTCGTCGCCTTTCGTGATGAGACCCACCAGTCGTGTCGTCAGCAAACTTCACTATGCGGTTGTCGCTGTAGGTCGCAGTGCAGTCATGCGTCAGCAGGGTGAAGAGCAATGGACTGAGCACGCAGCCCTGGGGGTCCCCCGTGCTCAGCGTGATGCTGGCGGAGATTTTGTCGCCAACACGCACCACCTGAGGCCTCTGACAGAGGAAGTCCAGTAGCCAGTTGGAGAGGGAGGTACTGAGGCCCAGCTCGTCGAGTTTGCAGATGAGTCGCTGCGGCACAATGGTGTTGAAGGCCGAGCTGAAGTCCACAAACAGCAACCTCACATACGAGTCCTTTCTCTCCAGGTGGGTGAGGGCCGAGTGGAGGGCAGAGCAGATGGCATCCTCAGAGGACCGTTTGGCACGGTACGCAAACTGGAAAGGGTCAATGGTTGGGGGAAGAACGGATTTGATGTGCTCCATGACAAGCCGCTCAAAGCACTTCTTGATGATGGGCGTCAGTGCCACGGGGCGGTAGTCATTGAAGCAGGACGGTGCAGGTTTCTTCGGCACAGGAACGATGGTGGCAGCCTTGAAACACGAAGGGACGATGGCCTGCTGCAGGGAAACATTAAAGATGTCCGTGAAGACACCCGACAGCTCCCCAGCGCAGTCCTTCAGCGCTCGACCCGGGATGTTGTCAGGGCCCGCCGCCTTACGGGTGTCAATAGCGGCAAGCGCCCTCCTCACTCCGTCGGCAGAGAGGCGCAGGGGCTGCTCGTGTGGGGGGGTAGTGGTCTTCAGGGGGCAAGTGCTGTTTTGGGCGTCGAAGCGAGCAAAGAAGCGGTTCAGATCGTTCAGCAGACGGACGTCGCCCTCACAGCTCCTCGGCGCGGACTTGTAGTCCGTGATGGTCTGAATGCCCTGCCAAAGGCTACGTGCGTCCTTGCTGTCCTTGAAGTGGGTGGAGACCTTGCACGATTTATGCAGTTTATGGTGTAAAATAATGAAAAAATGCTTTAAAAAAGCGTTTTGTTTGCCTTGGAATGGATTATCTTTTTTCCACTATTTGTAATGGGAAAACATGATTCGGAATTCGAACTATTCACTTCTCGAACAGCCTTCTGGAACGGATTGTGGTCGAAAACCGAGGCTCTACTGTATCTCCAAAGATATAGAAAGATTTATTGCCAGTAATAGAAAATTCTTGATTTCAGCTGTTATCACCCAACAAGTTTAAGGGCCAATCACTTGTTCACTCAGGGCCATGAGGGTTTGATTTGTTTTCTCCCTTAATAATAAAAAATCATTTAAAATAGCATTTTATAAATAGCATCAGTTTGTTTACTTATATTGTTTTTGACTCGTATTTAAGTTTGTTTGATCATAGGAAATATTCATGTGTGACAAGTTTTATTTTACATCTCTCTAAATACATCATATATATTCAGGGTCAATATATATATTTACCCATGGTCTCATGTTATTGAAGCCCATTTGGTGGTGGGGTTGGTAAATAGCTGTGCAACAGTTGTGGATTTTCATTGCTACTGAAATAATAGCTGTTCAGTCAAAACAATGTTGACTCCAATCTTTCACAACGAAACCATTTTTTTATGTTCTAAAAAAATGAATTGTCTATATGGCTCAGTTCATGTTCTTAGGGAGGTGGACAAGGGGAGTCCAGCAGAAGAGGCAGGAATGATAGCTGGAGATCTACTCCTGGCAGTCAACGGAGAACCAGTAGAGTGCATGGAGCATGAGGATATTGTCCAAAGGGTTCGGAAAAGTGGTACGAGAGTCAGCTTTACCGCCATATCGATACCAGGGAGACGCCTCTTCAAAGAGGTAGGTTCCATTACATTGTACTTTGCAAAAAATGTTTAAATAATAATCATACATGTACTAGAAATGGCCTCTTTGCTGTTTTGTTTTCTCTCCAGCTTGGTATTTCCCCCTTGTTTTTTCATGATGAATTCATAAACCAGGATGACTGTGTCCTAGGTCAGATCGGAATTCAAACAGCACAGGTATTGCATCAACTCTACTTTCAACCGTCTGCACGTCTTAACAGTTCAAACCGACGGACTTAGAGGGGAAAAATAAACTTGAATTAACTTATAATTGAGGGAAATTTTATCGTTCAGCAAAACTCAATTGACTTGCACACTTACACATAATTCCAAATTTTATTCGAACATGAATCCCTCTAAAAATTCTACACAATACCTCAAAATTGCTTTTGCTTTTTGGAATATTTGATTGTCTCAAATATACACAGGATTTGCAATGAAGCTTAGATAAACCCTGTATCCATAACTGAGATGTTTCTTCATTTTAAGAGCCCATCTGTGCTAAATTTGTTCATTCAACGTGGTTTGCAGTGGTACACAACTGTATATACACTGTAAAGGTTCAACCATTGACAACATGTCAGAGCACAAATTAAGCATGAAGTCAAAGAAAATGTCTGTGAACCTCAGGAAGGAATTCTCTCAATGCACAAAATGGGCTATGAAAAGTTTATACTTCTTTTAAAGTTCCAATGACCACAGTGCCGGAATCACACTCCTCAGCCTCCCTGGTAAGGTCTATTCAGGGGTGCTGGAGAGGAGGGTCCGTCGGGAGGTCGAACCTCGGATTCAGGAGGAGCAGTGTGGCTTTCGTCCTGGCCGTGGAACAGTGGACCAGCTCTACACCCTCGGCAGGATCCTCGAGGGTGCATGGGAGTTTGCCCAACCAGTCCACATGTGTTTTGTGGACTTGGAGAAGGCGTTCGACCGTGTCCCTCGGGAGGTTCTGTGGAGGGTGCTTCGGGAGTACGGGGTGCCGAGCCAACTGATAAGGGCGGTTCGGTCCCTGTATCACCGATGCCAGAGTCTGGTCCGCATTTCCGGCAGTAAGTCGGATTCGTTCCCAGTGAGGGTTGGACTCCGCCAAGGCTGCCCTTTGTCACCGATTCTGTTCATAATTTTTATGGACAGAATTTCTAGGCGCAGCCGAGGCGTTGAGGGGGTCCGGTTTGGGGACCTCAGCATCGCGTCTCTGCTTTTTGCAGATGACGTGGTGCTGTTGGCTTCTTCAGGCCGTGATCTCCAGCTCTCGCTGGAACGGTTCGCAGCCGAGTGCGAAGCGGTCGGGATGAGGGTCAGCACCTCCAAATCCGAGTCCATGGTCCTCGATCGGAAAAGGGTGGAATGCCCTCTCCGGATCGGGGATGAGATCCTGCCCCAAGTGGAGGAGTTCAAGTATCTTGGAGTCTTGTTCACGAGTGAGGGGAGGATGGAGCGTGAGATCGACAGGCGGATCGGTGCAGCGTCGGCAGTAATGCGGACCCTGTACCGGTCCGTTGTGGTGAAGAGAGAGCTGAGCCAAAAGGCAAAGCTCTCAATTTACCGGTCGATTTACGCTCCTACCCTCACCTATGGTCACGAGCTATGGGTCGTGACCGAAAGAACGAGATCTCGGATACAAGCGGCCGAAATGAGTTTTCTCCGCAGGATGTCCGGGCTCTCCCTTAGAGATAGGGTGAGAAGCTCGGTCATCCGGGAGAGACTCGGAGTAGAGTCGCTACTCTTCCACGTTGAGAGGAGCCAGATGAGGTGGCTCGGGCATCTTATCAGGATGCCTCCTGGACGCCTCCCTGGGGAGGTGTTCCGGGCATGTCCCACCGGTAGGAGACCCCGGGGACGACCCAGGACGCGCTGGAGAGACTATGTCTCTCAGCTGGCCTGGGAACGCCTTGGGATCCCCCGGGATGAGCTGGATGAAGTGGCTGGGGAGAGGGAAGTCTGGGAGTCCCTCCTGAAGCTGTTGCCCCCGCGACCCGACCCCGGATAAGCGGAAGAAGATGGATGGATGGATGGATGGATGGATGACCACAGTGCCATTGTCCATCATATTGGAAGAATGGAACTACAAAACTCTTCCTCGAGCTGTTTGCCAGTTCAAACTGAGCAATCGAGGTCAAAGGGCCTTTGTCAGGGAGGTGACCAACAACTTTGTCACTGAAAGTTTGTCGTTTTAGATTCTTTGGTACATGACCCCTGCGATCAGCCCCTCTCATGGAGTAGTCGCTCTGTTTCTTCAGCCAACTAAAATAAAACTTCATCGTTCAATTTTAATTCATTTGGTGATGTTTTTGGGTCACAGTCAGCATTTTTCTGAGCGTATTTATGATGCCAAAGAGTTCAATTTCTCCCAGACTTCTGAATCATTCATGTTCATTTGCAAACAGGTAGACATGTACACTTGTTTGCCACGTTGCAGGTGCCGCAGATTACGTTATGACAATGTTTGACTTGTTTACCTGGTAACTGTGGTCCCAACAATTTCTGAGCCGATCCTTTTTCTTTTTCATTAATGCGCCTGTCACTTGAAGACATCTTGCAAAGAGCAAGGTGATTGGTTGTTTTGTTCTTCAAATTGCAATCACACGGATGCTCACCAAGGGGCCGTGTAGCCCAATCCAGTCAAGTGTTGTTCTACAATCAATCTTGATGTTCTTGACAGCAATTTGTTTTGCCAATAGTGGGAGAACGTATGGAGTAGTAAGATACCGTTCTGTGGACAGTTTTATGTATGTTGCACAGGGGTAGCATGGCTCAGTGGTAGAATGTTCGCTTCTCAACTCTAAGGTTGTGGGATTGAACCTCAACCTTGGTGACCATGTCAAAGTGTCCAAGACAAGACAAGAAGACAAAGATAAGACACTGAACCAAACCAATTTGCTCCCAATGTGGACCTGGCAGCGTCTTGCATAGCAGCAGCTTCCCCATTGGTATATGAATGTGTGGGTTAATGTGAGGCATTGTAAATCGCTTTGGGCACCATGTGGTGTAGATAAAGTGCTATACAAGTGCATTCCATTTACCGTTTTACTTAAATGTGTATGTTCTTAAAATGTGTCCATCGTGCACTTATCTGATGTAAGTGACCGGCTCTCCGTTTAAAGGGTAAAATTCTGTACTTTAGCCCCTCTGCAGTAACGCAGTCTGTAGGGTAGACGAGAATTGGTTTAAGCCGGTACGGAAAGAAGATTCGTTCCGAGTCTAACCGCTGTTCAGGTAACTAATCTATTGTTAGATTAATTCCGTCATTTCCGGACGCCAGTCCCGCTGAAATCAAAGAAATCCAAGGGTTGGGTAACTACTTTGTCGAGACCCAGGATCTCCTCGATCGCGGCCGTTTCAGCGGCTCTCCTTTCCTATTAAGATTGTTGCTTTTGTTATCCGCTCGGAATAGTTTAACTGTCTTCGTTAAGACCGCGGGAACTCGTTTATTTTCACGAGCGTACACTCACACTAGCTGAGCTTAAGTTAATGGTTTCGAACCAGATTCTGACACTCCCTGATGTCAAGGATTAAAGCTGTCTTCATTTAAAAAAGAACTGAACAGTTTAAAGTATGACTATGATAGAGAAACAAAAGAGATTTAAAGCCTAAAAGATCAAAATAATCATTAATTGAAATTAAATGATTATAAAGTAGAAATTTAATGAATAAGCAAGAAAGAGAATTACAAGTTTCAATTGTTTGAACAACTAACAATAATTTCTACTCACCATTCTCAATAGAGCAAAAATTATTCAGTCTCGAAGTTCTCTCGATTGAAAACTCAAAAATATAGTAAAAAAGGGTAAGAGGCTAGAGGTCTAAAATGCTGTTTGGTGGAAAAGTCGAGTGATCAGTTCTCCTTGTTCCAAAATCCGAATTCTGTTTAAAAGAACAGGCTGGCCTAAAGAATGGAGATGACGACGCCCTAAAAATGGCTCCTCTCTCCTGCACCGAGATCTGCATCCCCTAGCCTGTCTTTGAGCTTAAAATTTGACTAAGTCCAATTTGAAGATAGTATAAATTCATCTTAACGGACCTAGGGTTAATCTCATAAAGAATGAAATCTATCTTTGTCTAATCGGCGTTCTCAACCCACGGCAGTCGCCACAGGGGCATACCCCTGACGGGGAGAGCCCACCGGGTGAGAGAGAGCCATGCTCTTTGTCCGAATTAACGTTTTATACCAGTCCAGTTTGTGGGTACTAGGCCTGCTTGGTCACGTACCAGTTGTTTTCCATGACGTCATACATTGGCCTCAGATGACTCAAATGCTTCCAGAATAGACTGCACCTGCATCTCAGCCGTGACCATCACGGAAGTAAACATTTTCTCAGGGATGCTTCATCCTGTTTCCCACTCCCAAATCTTGTCAACTGTCCATCACCGTGACATTTGCAAATGTTTTTTCTCTGACTTGTGTTCCGTCAAACAGCATTTTGTTTAGGCTTCAACTGGATGAACGTGACCGAGGTCACGCTCATATGTGGGACCTCAGTCTTCCACCACTTAGTATCACCATTAACCCTTTCCGCCTCCTTGTCTTCGCTCACATTCATACATTCATGTGTAAATGGAACATCAATATTACATACATGTTTGATACTGATCAAACATCGTGACAATAATAACATATACTTTCATAATAGTCAATTTAACACAATCATAACTATGATCGTGGATTCTCTTAGTTAGCAGGTTAAAACACTCAAGCATCTTCAAAACGTATTTTGACAAGCTGGTGACCTCTAGGTCAAGCTCAACATGGGATTGCAGTCTTCCACCCAAGGTACCACTGTCAGCCCCTTGTCCTTACTTAACTCTTAATATATTCATGTGTAAATAAAACCAGTGCTATGATGCTGTTCAAGTTGCTACTAACTATACAATATTGCAAAGCAGAATAAAATAAAATATATTGCAGCTTACTCCAACTGTGATTAACATGTCTCATTCTCATTACCTAACGATGAGCATAGGCTTCCCTAGTTAGCAAATTAAAATATTCAAGCAGTTTCAAAGCATATTATAGCAAAACAAAATAATATAACATAATCCAAAATTGTGTGTTGCTGTGCCTCAGAACAAGATTTCATCTAATCAATGAATTTTTAAACTATTAATTCACTATGTTATGTCAATCTGACTTTGGCACCATCTTCTAGTGAAATTTGGAACGGAATGGAGGTTTACTGGTTCAACCAACAAATTCCCCTTTACCAATTAACCATAGTTAATTTTGAAGAAGTAACTTTTAAGTAACCCCTACTCAGGCCCCCTTCTTCAGGTCTTCCATGTCAAGCTTTGAAATTTGGAATTTCATCTTAGCCAATTCGTCTGGGCCAAATCCAATACACACTCACACACCATCTTTTACCATCCTAGCCACCATGTAACTTGACAAATGACAGGACTAGTCTGTGTGCCTCAGGGTCATGTTAAAGGTTTGTGGAAGCCAGAATTCTTGCTGGTTTATTTCACTTGATTTAATTGATCATTTACGTATTTCTTTTTTATTTTAGATTATACGTTACAATGATTATCTACAATTGTTTAAAACATGAATACTCAGCCTTTGAAAAATAAAAACTAAGTGTGCTTTCACTGTTTTGTGCAGCCACAAAGGTTTGGTGATGCTCTCTTGTGACGCCACCATGGAAATGAAGTAAGCCAATCCATCCAAAGCAGGAGCTGAAGGTTAAAGAAGATTTTGGATCAATACATTTTAAAATAAATTTTACACTGGCACTGGGTCAACCTATGTAATAAAGATTTTGGTAGACTCTAAAATTAAGTTTGTTTCAGTCAGCTAGAAACAAAACTAATTCCAAGTTTTTGGACTGAAAGATTCAGATAAAAATGAAGCAGTCTGATCAAGATACAAATAAGAGCCAGAAAAATTATTTTTTTTTAAATGTCACATTTAATCTTGTTACCAATTTCCAGATGAATCTTTTGGATAGATTTCACATATCCAAACTGACAATCATCAAGTGGATACTGAATTTTAACCTTGATTTACAGTTCAGAAAGAAATCATTTAATACAGTGGTCCCCAACCTTTTTTGCGCCACGGACCGGTTACGTGTCAGAAATATTTTCGCGGACTGGCCTTTATAGAAAGAAATAATATATTTAGATAAATAAATAATACATTTATAATATATAAATAAGATGAAATAAAATAATACGACTGGCATAAAAACAAGTATAAACGACATAAAAATAAAACTAACCATTACGTTGAATTAGTGGGAGCACTGAGCTTGTTTCTGAGAAACAAGCCAGTCCCATCTAGGCGTAATCGGAGACAATGACAACCGAAGTGGTTAAAGTTTGGCTTTAAATGCAGGATACTTGGTATCCATGTGCCGAAGCAGTTTTGGAGGCTTCATTGCCTCGTTAGCTAGCCTGTCGCCACATATTATGCAGAATGGACTTGGCGCGTCAGAGTCACCTTAGGCGATAAATCCATATTTTAAGTAGGACTCCAGAAATTTTCTTTTAAATGCAGCTTTCCTTTTCTTCTAAGTCGTAGCCTCTTCTTCTTCCGTCTCCTCATTGGGCTTTTTTCCCTTTACGAAGAAGCTTTCCAAACATCTCTGTTTCTTGCTCATTTTTGCTTGCTTCAGGGGCTCGACTGAGGTGACATGTCACGTGACCGAGACGAGCGTCTTGACCTGAACCGACGGATGTAATTGGGAGAGAATCGCCAATTTTTTTTTATATTTTTCAAAATAAATTCTTACTCATTTTTGCGGGCTCGACTGGGGAAATATGTCACGTGACCGGGACGAGCGTCTTGACCTGAATTAATTGATCGTCGATAAAAAAAATTGTTTTCTTTTTTTTTCTTGTGCGGCTTGGCGGCCCGATACCAAGTGACCCACAGACTGGTACCGGTTGGGGACCACTGATTTAATAGATATATGAATGTGTGTATGTTCTGTGTGTGTGTGTGTGTGTGTGTGTGTGTGTGTGTGTGTGTGTGTGTGTGTGTGTGTGTGTGTGTGTGTGTGTGCGTGTGTGTGTGTAGCTTTATTCAGGATACAGTGCATCTGATTAAAATATTACACATCATACAAACATTTTCAAAGTAGCAAATTAAACAAATCCAGTGGTTGTAACATTGTGGTCAGTTTCACATAGATGCATGTATGTCAGTTATTACTCAACAAATATTTGTAATGAGTATAATTTGATTCAAGTACTTCATTCCAACACAATGCAAAAGGCATTATCAACAAGATTATTATGTAAGCGATGGCAAGGGAGAGTAACAACTTGGACCACAAATAGTTGTGTTCATTCCTGAGAAATTACACTTCAGTTTGTAATTAACACGTGCAGTATGTTTTGAAATTTGAAACTGAAAATTGAAATTTATGAAAGGCAATGATCTATCAAAACCAGTACTGATAGAGTGAAAGCGTGGCTATGGCTTCTGGACAAGTTTCATACGTTTCCATGTATAGCTTTACATTATTCATGTAAGTAATACTGCTTCCTATTTTGTCAAAATTGTATATTTTCAATTGCATCTTTGTCTTTCAGTAAAGTGTTACTGACGAAAAAGTTGGATGTCACCATACCACTCCAGTAAATATACTAGCAGCCTACAGTCTAGCTTGGCATGAAAAGTAGTCAGACACAAGCCAGAACCTCATTTATTATGCATTCAGACCTGCTTGTATGAAAAATTATATTGCATTTTGCAAAAAGCAATTTTAATCCGTAAATTATGATGCCTTGTGTGTGCCCTTTCAAATCTTAACTGAAATCAGTTTAGATCCATCTAAGTGCAATAAGATGTTCAATAGAAATTGATTAAGGTCACACTGACATGGATGAAAAAAATATGGTAATAGAATTCAAAGAATCAAATCAATTACAACAATAAAAGTACAAAACTTAAAAATCCCAAAAATGATGACTGCTAGGCTCAGATGTTTTGTTTGATTGGCAATATCTCAATATATTTGAAGTTACCGCTCTAGTAACCCAAAATAAAATGTGATTCTTTTAAGATGACCACTTTGTAATATTTCAACTTTCGTCAGTGTGCTTAATACATCTTCAGACTATATATGTTCAGACTATGTATCAATCGTGCCTTGACTTACAAGTTAAATTTGTTCCATGCATCATCTCAACTGGATTTCCTCATTGATATGAATTAAAATGCCACTCCTCTGCTCCAAAGCCCCTAATTTTCCTAAAATATTTGTATGCTCTATTTTTAATGTAAAAAAAAAAACTGTACTGTAGGAATACAAAAAATAATAATAATGGATAGAAAAAATTATAAAGCAGAATTTGACAAAAATTGACACACTGAAGAGTCTGAAGAGTGGTATCCATTTAAGTCCTTGAATTTGAGTTTTGAATACACGTCATTGAGGGTTAAGAAGTAACTCTTCCTTGCCAAACATTAATGTCCTATTGTTATTATGATTATAAAATTTGCTAACAGTCGGGTAACCCTTGGCTACTGATGGAAAATGCAAGAAAACAACAACAACAACACACACATTTGATGAGTCAAATTTGGTGTTGAATGTTTAGTAGAACATAAGCGATAGTGGGGGTGGGGGCTGTAGTTTTGATCATTTCCGTATAAAAGCTTGGATGGACATTCAAGTGTTTTTGACTCATCTCCATGAACGTTTGGAGGTAAACAAAACCAAGTTAGAGAGCTCAAGAGGTAGAGACCAACACGGTGGTGAATCTTTTATATACATATTCACGCAGTGTTGCTGCAATGACAGAGTGAATATTAATAACAAAACAAGGCTTCTCCCTATATTTATCTACAAATTTGCTGTACATACATCATACAGCTGACATTACTGTGTACTCCACTGGACAGCATAGTTTGTCCTCTAGATTTACTAGTTGCAGGGTAAAAAGAAAAAAAAAATATACATTTGTATGCAAGGTTTAAAAATAAAATTAACTTCACAGCCTTAGAAATGTGCAGGCTAATACAATTTCTATACAGTGGTACATTTTAAGTTGGTGTGTATATTAGCTTCTCTATTACACATATATACAAAACCATACTTTTGAGGTGTGAGGAGAACGCATGCCCTAAGACAAGAACAGGATAAAAAATAATTCTAAAAATATATTAAATAATTTACTTCAAAGCTATTTTTTCTGACTACAGTGTACAAGGAGGGCAGAAACCTCATGTCATTACCATTTACAAACAAAATGTTAGTAATATGCTACTTAGTTCCTGTCTATGCTCTTTAAAGACAATTCATGAATAAAGAGAGCTAGTCAAAGTACATGGCAATTTAGTCAAATACACTAATTACAACCTTGAGAGAATGCTATTGCTGGTTTGACTGCTTTCTTCCTCAGTGCATTTTTTTTTTGGTGACAAGTCTCCATTTGTCCACACGGTCCTCAGAGCAACAAGCATAGAAGAAATGTTTTAAAATAGGCAGTTTACAAAGGAAGACTGGATCTTGCCAGCTGTAATCTACCACTCTTTTCTCAGCTTCTGTTATTTCTGAACTTAAAGTTCTCTGAAGTTCTTTTGTGGGACTCCCTTTTATATGCACAACCGTCATCTGAGCTAAAATTATCTTATCACTAGTATATGTCAAAGATTGGGGAAAGGAAGGATTAAAAATGGGAATTTGATTTTAATTGCAGAGAGAACTCACATCCTGTTCTAGGCGTTATAAAGTAACAATAAGACGTAGTCCTGCAGGATGGATTTGTCTTTGTAAAGTTTCAAAAGGGTCTCAATTCATTAGATTAATAGAAAACATGCTACATTGCTTTTTCTGTGTGTGTGTGTGTGTGTGTGTTTTAGGGAAGAATAATGTTGACGAACATTTCAGTCCCCCCCCCCTTACTGGCCGTTGCTTGTTTGATACAAAAACTTATTCTACCATGTAAAGATGGACCGACAGATGGCTATGAAATGGCCTGATAAAGCAGTAAATGGTGGAACACAGATCAAATCAAAAGGATTTTGACCTCTTTTATATAACCGCTAGTGAGCCAAGGAAAAACTCAAGAGGGCCAAGGTACTAGATTTTTCTTTTTGCTCTCTTTGAGCTTGTAATGTGCTCCTTTTAAGTGAGTTCAAGATTATGATGCTTTAAATTGAAGGTGCACACGTGATGAACTGACACAGAACAGTTGCTATTTCTACTCATCTATAACTTAAAATTTAAAATGTTACTCTAACATTTTTTATAAATATACGTATATACTTGCATATATGAGCCATTTCGCTTCCCAAACCTATTTCTTAATCATTGCCAATTTTGTTGTTCACGGGGCATGCGTGGCATTAGCTGAACATGTCATTTGAAACTCACAAAACTTATATAGCACACTGGCATGCTAATCTCATTAGAAATGTGAACTCCGAATGAAATCGTCTCGCCCATTGAAGAAATATTTTTCATTGCTGTCTGACTTGGTGTGATTGTGGGTAACCAATCAAAAATGATATAAATAATTGTAGGTGCCTCTGACAAAATGTGTTTGCATATATCATCTCTTAAATTGCATGCACAACATGCATACAATTTGAGTGTATAATTTACTATTTCAAAATAATTGCATTCCTGCATGGTAGTCTCTTTGGGATATAAATTTGATATTTCCTTAATCAAAATTTGCTCTCAAACCAATACAAATAGTGTTTTCTTTTCTTTGTAAGAATACTTACTTTACATTGGCCTGATATGCAACAACACACTCGTTTTACCCACAATCGTAATATTTTGGCGTGTGTGTATGTCTCATCATCTTTGGTAAACAATAGTTACAACAGGTTAAAAATTTGTGGAGGTGTACAGGACCGAAGAAAGTCCTGTTACAAGTATCACTTCCATGTACTAACGTACTCAGGAACATCGTTGTATAAAAACGGGGAACTTAAAAGTTCCTAAAAATCTGATGATGCAGCTACAATCGATTGTCTGAATATTAGTTTCATGCCAATTTGGTAACTGAGTGCAGATGGAAAGACAGTTGTAATCGTACAAACCTTGTCACAGGGGGAAAGTCATGTCAGAAGCAAATCTTATAAAAAGTACATTTTTAAATTACAAATCAGTTTTTAAAATCTATACATTGAAACAAATTTAGTTCATTCTGGAGAAGTGTAGAGTTAAATCTAGTGAATGATAGATGACATTTACCACATTCTGATTTGGTCTACAGAGTATTTTTCCTACATTTGCAACCTTCAAAACAGTAGTTGGTGGATTTTTTTTCTTCCATTTTATACCAGTGAAACGGTACCCAGATCACAGAAGACGTTGCTTTCATGATTCCATTTTAGCATCTTCACAGTTGGCAAAGATGACCGCAGTCACAACAGCAGCTATTCCCACACCAGTGGAGAAGGAGGCATTTCTGAGGGCTGTGCCACTGTGGAACTGAGATGGCAAGCAAGAAGTGGGTGAAGTTAATATTAGCAATGCACAAGTATATATTCCTTCAAGACATATTGTATGCTGGCTTTGGTTGTGAGCCAGGGAAGTTGCTTCAATACCACACATTTCAAGAAGAGAGATGCTTTTAACTTGACAGAGAAAATCAAATGCGGCAGGCTTAATTCCATTTTCTTTACAGTTGGCCTTACTGGGAATCAGTGCTCTTGTAAATGACATTATTAACACTTTTTGGGTTAAAAACATCCAACATGTATGTCCAAGATTGAAAGTTGGTCTGCTGGCATAAAGTTCAATCAAGGCCATATTAACAGTGGGCCATTCAAAGCCCACTGGAAATGAGCTTGTTCTTTGGTTCGTTTGGGTGTGTCATCACTTCATCATTGGACAAGCTGGTGGTTATCATTAATAATTGTTGAGCTATGGCATAAATTATATCGCACTGCGTGTGAGGAAATGAGTCAAGTTCATTTTGGATCATGACAAATTATTTGGATTATGCATGATCCCAATAAGACAATTTGGATGCACCCTTTTTTTATTCTTAATGCATTGATGAGGTATCAGCAGATGGGTGCGCCAGCAGTGGGGTCACTCATCAGTCATCGTCGGTCCGTCATTATGTCAAGCCGACCAAATGTGTCATCGTCAGATCGTCATCGTTATTTTACTGCACTTATATATGTAGATATGTCTGTATGTGTATATATGTATATGCATGTATTTTGTCGTCTTTTCATTTGTGTACAGTAATCTTATTTTTTTCCACGTTTGAAATAAACGAAACAAAACGAAAAATGAAACAAAAAAACCTGAAACAAAGCATTAAGTAGACATTTGTGGTGATAGTAATAATTCCAACACACAAACAATGCATTTGTGATACGTCAATGACGTGAAACCTTCAGCAGAGGTCTCAATCGAACGTCGACATTGGAGGTGACTATTACAGACGACTTGGCTGAATATTTACTTCCGGTTAGTAACAAAAGTTAAAAAGGAGGATTTAAAAAGCTCTCTATGTCATGTCTCTTCATGTCAAGTGATATAATGTTGGTGTTTGAGGTGCCAATTTCCACAGCTGCATACAGCTGCCAACAACTCAAGACCATTCCCATTGGTTCATTAGGTAAGTTATGCCCAAACTTTCTTCCTTGTCCCCGCTCCTTTTTCAACTCCTCCCTCTTTGATGGAATCTCTGCATGTAAACAGAGAAGCGAGGACCTAGGAATGGGCAATAGTGGAATGTAATGTAAGCCCATCATCACTGCAGTCGACTCGAAGAAACCCCGGCATGTATTCACACACGCAAACAAACAAGACACAATTTCCGTCAGTCATCAGTGAAACTGGAGTCAGTCAGTGACAGACTGAGAGGGTCAGTTGGTGACAAATCCAGTGACGGAAGAAAACCCACTTCTGTTAGCGCTTAGTCCGTCAATTTTACCTTTAATTTCTCGTCATTCGTCAGCAACATTGCCGTCTGTCAGTGATGGGTTGAGGGACCTCACGTCAGGTGCCGGAATGTTCACCTTTGATGATGGGGACATCCCTACTTATATCACAATTAAGTGACTTTTCCAAAACCATTTTTGAAATTGTTTCTAGGCTGACTAGCAGGTTTAGATGAGAACTATTGATGCTGAACTATAACAATGATCATTCTAGCATCCCACCTGATAAAGCTCTTGAAAGCAGCCGACTGAGGGTTGATGCACAATGATACTCGACTCCCCTTTTGCTGTTCCAAAATGAACTGATGGATAATCTCTGTGGAAGGGGGAAACAGAAACACAGAAATTAAGAAACTCTGATATTTTTTGTCAAAAATGGTGAAGGCACAAGTCTTGTCTTTAGAACCTAACTGGCATCAAGGAGTATTACTCCATATAAAACACAAATGAACAATGTAAGATAATGTAATTACAGAAAAGGTAAGTCAAATTCACACTTAAACTCATTCATATTTCAACATTTATTATCGCTCTAACGGTTCTAGATACATTCGAAGCTGCAGGCACTCATGCAAAGGTAATAAAAATGAGCATTTTTCTAAATACAATTAATTTACACTTAAGTTATTTAATTTTTAGAGAATGTAGTTTTTGTGTTTTAAAAAGAGGGCTTCTTTGATGTTACATGTCTGGCTTGATTGGTAGTAATTAGTTAGGAAAAATGCATAAGAATTGAAGAATACACTTGTACATATTGATATATTTCATTTTTATGGCAACACTTTCAACACACGATGGGGTTCCAATGAAACGCAACGTGTGTAATTTATTGCTGAACAATAAACACATATTGGACAAGGAAGAGGAAACAAATTAAACTAATTCTACAACGCAAAGAAAAAAATTGCCAGGGGTCAAACCGGAAACAGCAAACATGGTGGCACTGCCTTTTCATTGCATGTGCAGTACATCCAAGCATGCGAGCATGTGCCGTGAACATTTCCAAGACAAGGAGTGATTTACAGTTGGAAAGATGACTTAACAGGTGACATTAAAGCTTGGCTGTGGTTTCTCTTAACTCATTCACTGCCAATCCAGTTAATATCTTTGACGTCTATAGCCGTCAATGGCACTAAATGAGTTAACTGTCTGCCATTCCCGGCGCAGGCAGCAGGATTGTGGATGTTATATGCATAATTCGAGCTGAGTCCGTGACCGTAATTTAAGCCAGTGAGACAATGGACTAAAGCAGCACCCTTATCTTCATGTGGATGAGTTGAGAGGAGATATTAATTACAGCAATGCGTATGTAGCGAGTGAAGACAAGGGGCTGTCTCCCACGCTTTCTGGTCTATTAGTTCTCCAAAGTATCTTTTGTGCCATCAAAAGACCATCCGGCGCTGCATCTTTCGCATCAAAAGTGTAATCTCACTCAGTAGATTTCATAGTATTAGCTCGAAACGATATGGCTTCATTCTTTCAGGATTAATATTATAGAGGTGTTTATATGCATTATTCAGTCTCACCCAAAGCTGACACGCATGCATGATTATCTAGTGATGTGTTTAATGAACATGGCGGCCAGCTACCGTATTGGTCCAAATATAAGACGACCCCGATTATAAGACGACCCCCTCGTTTCCAAGACTCAAGTTTGAAAAAATACTTTTAGAACACCAATTGTAATTTTTATACAAATCATGCAAAAACTGTCTATCACATCTTAATATCGGAATATTTTAATTTGTAAACTAAAGTGCAATCACATTTGTAAACGAATGGCTTCTGGTTTTTGAAATGTAAACCATTTCCAATCTACTGTGACAAAACAACAAAATTGCAATAACTGCATTAACTATCAAAGTGAACTCTAACAATCAAATTTGAATAAGGAAAAACATTGCAATAAAATAATGGAAACTGGTTTAAACTTGAGTAGCTGAGATCTGTCATGTCAGAACATTACTCCTCACAAACATCCTCTGCCTTGCTGTACTGTCACTGGCCTCATTCCCATCCTCTGGCTCCGCTGGCTCCTCCCATAGCGCGTCATCCTGACTGCCGCCCAGGGCATTTGATATGCAACATTTTTTAAACCCGTGGATGACGCTCTTTGGGGAAACTGCATCCCATGCGTGGAGGATCCACTCACAGAGCAAACGTACCTGAATCTTTCTCAAAAAAGTCAGAGGGCAGGCGCCGGGCTGGACTTGTTCTGCATCGCAGCATTTGTCCGTTACGCCGCATCATTCTTTTACACCAGCCAAGGCTTGCTTTGAAGTCAGCTCTTTGTTTATGTTTAGCTTTAGTTATTTCCACGTGGTTATTCACAGCTGAATGACAGCTCTGCTGATGGGCATCCCGTCCTTTCGTTTCTCCTCCACGTACGCGCACACCCTCCTGTCGAGCTCTTGAAAGCGGCCGCTCTGAGGACCACGGAAAGTTTTTCTCTGATTGTGAGCATTTTTTAGGCGATTTTTTTAGCTCTCCATCTCCGTACATTGCACTCTGTGACACCATATTTCACAGTCGCTTTGCAATTGTTTGAAGACTCTGCCTCATTTATCACCATCCTCTTGAAGTTTGCATCGTAACTTCTCCTCAGACGCCGGTTAACCTGGCCAATCTTCGACCCACTTTTATCCAGATGGTCACTACGTTTCTCCATTTTCTGTTATCTCTTCTCTTATTTTCGTCTCTTTTCTTTCTTACCACTATTTTTTGTTTCTTAGTGCTACCGCTATTTTTATTTTTATTCTTCATGACAGGGGTTCGCGTTGGCCTGGGGAGTTGAGTTCAGCATTCGCTTTAATCTGGCGCCAAATGTCTAGACCCGAATGTCTAGACCCCCGAATGTAAGACGACCCCCCCCTTTTTCAGTTATATTGCAATGCAAAAAACCTCGTCTTATATTCGGGCCAACACGGTATATTATGTTTAACATTGTTTTAATTGTGTGGATTATTTAGTCACATCTAGGATATAATAGAATGCAATGACCTAAATTCAAACCGCATGCATTCTGTAACACGCGCGCTATGGTGTCACAGAGAGAACATACCGTAATTTTCGGACCATAAGTCGCGTTTTATTTCATAGTTTGGGTGGGGGGGCGACTTATACTCAGGAGCGACTTACATGTGAATTTTTTCACAAATTTTCAAAATTCAAAAATCCGCGATGTAGTGAAACCGCGATAAACGAACCGCGACGTAGCAAAGGATTACTGTCATTTGAACTGAAAGTGACGTCAGTAGCACGGCGGTTGTTTACATAAAGGACAAAGGATTCAATCACGGGATGACGAAGATGACGAAGGGCCCCACGTTTGAAGGATTTAATGATTTGTAGTGACACAAGGTTTGAAAAACGTATTTATGTTATAGATATTTGATATATTTTATATCGTGTAGCAACTTGTATATGTTTTTATTGTTATAGTTCAGTAGTTGTTGGCTCGTTGCACTCTTGTTTTGTTAAATAAAGAGCCGTTTAGCAAACCCACGTCTTTCCTGGTACTTTGTTAACGTTACAATATAGTTATATACTAGATCTTTGTGGCGCGCGCGCGCCGTTGTTGGCAAAGGACGAGGAATTTGATCGATGGACTTAATGATTTGGAGTGACGCAGATGGTTTGATAATATTGTTGTAATATGATAGTTATTTGAAATATACTTTATATATCGTTATATGGGTCTGTGGAATAATTAGAAATGTAACTTACGAGTCCGATGTTAGCGGTGCGGCGCATATGCGGCGCCATACGCGGCATTGTTTAAAGGACGATCGATGGATTTAATGAATTGGAGTTCTTCTTATCGTGGCTACAAGGCAGTTAGTTACAAGGCTTGGCTAGATGTGGTTCAGCCACAGCTGAACACATTTCTGTCCCTTCTCAATAAACTCTGCTAAGTCCGGTGCTGTGCAGGGCGGCTAAGATTGTTCGTTTTGCAGAGGAGAACCCTTCGATGTTCACAGATAGAATTGTCAATGCTGGTCATGAGGAGGTTCCTTGTGTCCAAGATCGACCTTTGTGTCTATCTCCAGGCACGATGTTGTTTTCTGTTCTGTAGCTTTGTGGCTTGCAGCTTTCGGCGTAGCTTGTAGCGTAGCTTGCAGCATAGCTTGCAGCGTAGCTTTGTAGCGTAGCTTATAGCTGTGTTGTAGCTTGTAACTTGGCTTAGCTTCATGAATTGGAGTGACACCGATGGTTTGATAAACGTGTTATTTATGTAATAGTTATTTGAATAACTCTGAATGTTACGTCAGGCCCGTTCTCAGCTCCTCGTTTGTGTATATGTTACGTTAGCATACCGTATCCTTTAGCCTGTTGTTGCTGGTTCATGTCTGTTCTTGGTGTTGGATTTTGAGAAATAAATTTGCCCCAAAAGTGCGACTTATACTCCGGTGCGACTTATATATGTTTTTTTTCACTTTATTGTGCATTTTATGGCTGGTGCGACTTATACTCCGGAGCGACTTATAGTCCGAAAAATACGGTACATTGCAAGTGATTTGTTATGTTTGAGCCCTTTGGGGAGCCGTAGCAGAAAGATGGCAGCAAGACATGTCAACATCCTGTATTGTGAGGTGAGGTGATATAGATATCACGAGGCCTACCATTAAATTAAAAAATGTACGTTGATGTGATAGCTTGTTTTTTTAGCCATTACTGAAACTGATGGGATTTAAAACAGTGGTTCTTAACCTGGGTTTGATCGAACCCTAGGAGTTCGGTGAGTCAGTCTCGGAAGTTTGGCAGAGCCTCCACTGCGGAGGTTCGAACACACCTGATTTATCGTTTAAATTCATGATGACGCATATCTGAACTGGTCTCGCAAAGGCAACAGCAGAAGTCACGCTGATTTGCGATTATGTAATTTGTTGTGAATTCATGCATTGTGTTGGTTATGTTCTTTGAACAAGGTGATGTTCATGCATGCCTCATTTTGTGCACCAGTAAAAAACATGTCTTGAATTTAAATTTTTATTTTATTTTTTTCACTAAAGAGGGGTTCGGTGAATGCGCATATGAAACTGGTGGGGTTCAGTACCTCCAACAAGGTTAGGAAGCACTGATTTAAAATGACTGAACATTGACAAATGAAAACTCTTTACACATGGCACTATAGTTATTATATGTACATGAAAAATAATTAAGTTATCAGATTAGTTGAGAAAATATTAATTTTTCACTGTAAATAAGGATCCCTTTGAGTTTTTGAGGCATAAATGTACTTTTGTGTTATAATCAGTGAAGACAATTTTTGATCATCACTACTACATTATGTTGTGATCAAAATTATTTTACTTGACTTACGATTTGTTTGAACCAAGTAATGACTTGATTCATCTTGCATGAGTCTCCATAACCCCACCCCTACTGTAACATGGAACTTGAGGGTTACAAGTTTGTGATGTCACTGCGTAGATCCATTGATTAAAACACCGACATGCAGCCGATCCACTGGCCTATGAAGCAGCGGACTTTCCCATCAGCACAGAGCAGCAGTGGAGCAGGAGAGGCATGAGAGCATCAGCATTGATATAACTCCTCTAATTTAATGTGCAGTCATTGTTCATTGTTTTATGTCTCAGTAATTCATTATAATCATAATTGTTGACGTGTAATATGTAGGTGTACTATGCATTGTGTAGCTGTATTGTACAACATTTTTAGGGGTAGAGCAATGTTTGAAGATGCTTATAAGCATTTAAACTGCTATTAAAGTGTTTTGGAATCATATCGTGTGGTTTATGGTTTAAAGTTGTAAACTTTAAAATATTAATAAAGGCAATTATAATCAAGCATCAATTATTCCAGTCCAGCTCCGGTCCACTCTACACTCAATCAAAAGGTTATATAAAAAGTGCAACGGTGTTCAACTTACCTTTGACTTGTCTCACAGAGCTTAGATTCTTCTCAAAGCTATCATCAAACTTGGAGTTGGTGAGAGGCTCAAAGTCACTTGTGTAAACGCGGCCAGAGGATGTTGTGTAGCAGCATTTACACATGCACGTGTGGTAGCGTAATCGACCCTCATCCAGGTACGGGTGTACCAGGGCATCCTTTGCTGAAATCCGCTTCGACTGAGGACCACATAGGCAGATTACTTGGAATTATGTATGTAATAATAAATTTCAGGTATAAGGTATTACCCCAGAAGGTTATTTTGATAGTATACCTTCCAGGCCAACTGAAAACTTGACAGCAACAACTTGTCATTACTAGCACTTTAAAGACCACAAAGTATTGGGGTTGTATAAAATAAAAATGTGGCATGACAAATGAAAAGACACTATCACAACATTTAATTCTCTTGACTCTGGACTTTAAATAAAGAGCGGGTATGGTTCTTTTTTATAAAAAGAAGCTTCTCTGCGTTACCTGTTGTAACTGTTTCTGTTTCATCCTCCAATTGTCACTATGGTAGACATCAGACATTGTTGCCATGGAGAATCAGTGATTGGTTTGGGGTTATCTAGAGTTAGCCCCGAGGAAGAAGGGCCCCGCATGTTTTTGGGTCTGATAAATGAATGCATCTCTGGGGTTCAATGGGTGTTTGCATGTTATTATTTCTAGAATCTCAGTTATCCAATTAATGGCAGATTGCTAAAAAGAATCATAACTGATTTAATAAGCCTTTCACATTATCATTGTATAGATCCATGGGCACTGGGTACTTAGCCTTACATGGTTTAATCTTTGAGACAAACATATGCTACTGGCAGGATCAACTTGGTATTCTGCCTTGCCATGCGGGCAAGCGAGCGTGGCGGCTGTGCCGCAGCGCATCACCCACTTGCCTTGGTTCCTCCGCCACGGCAAGGCCATAGCTGAACAGCATTAAAGCTTGAGAAACCCAATGACTGCCGGATGGACCACACAAAAACGAACAAGGCAGGAAGCTTCTTCCTCGACTAGCTCCCTCCTAGCCCACCCACAAAACAAAAAAAACAAAAAAAGAAATGAATAAAGATGGGAGAAAATAAATATGTATTATATTGTATTGTACATGTCAAAAACTTCAGTACCAATTCAATGAGTGATAATAAAAGTACAATTACAATTTAGAATTGTTTCGTGTTTTATTTGTGTTCCTTTGTCCGTCTCGTTAGGTTATTGTGTGCACCGATGCTCGTTTTCCCTATCCTTTATGCGACCCAATCAGCTCACTTGGACCCCTTGTGTTGGAGTAGTTATGATACCGTAATATGCGGTATCTTATACAGTCTACGGTGTCTATTGTATAGTCACCCTAAAAAGGAACCCAGAATAGTTAGACACTCAGGACGTGGACTCCATCAAAGAGATTGATCTTCGAGACATCCTAGATTTTGCAAGAAAGCAACGGCCTAAAGCTGGTAAACTAAAGGAATATTTCAAACATGGACTTTTGGAATTATAAAGTCATGACCGTGTCCAATGAGTTTAGGGAATGTAACACGCAACATTACACATCACAGTTTATGGTCACTTTCTGTTTCCAAGATCGAACATTTTCATTTTTATTTCAAATAATGTTTCTTAAGAACACGTGTTTTTATGACTTTGTTTTTACTCTGTTTTGCTGTAATAATACGATGTCCATTAGTTTTATGTTTTGAAGTTTGGGTCCAAATACATTTTTGTAAAGACTTCTTAGAATTTTTAATAATTATTTAATATAAATTTTTACCCAGAACAATGATGTTATTCCCAAAATGCAAACACGTGTTACATATACTACCATTCGAAAGTTCGGGGTTACTTAGAAATGTCCTTATTTCTAAACTAAAATCACTATTTTTCAATGAGGATAACAAACTAATCAGGAATACACGCTATACCAGGGGTCGGGAACCTATGGCTCGCGAACCATATATGGCTCTTTTGGTGACTGCGTCTGGCTCGCGGACAACTCTGACATTTATTTACACCAGTGGTTCCCAAACTTTTTCAGACTAGCGCCCCCTTGGCTCCCCAGTGAATTCCTAGCGCAATAGTGGATAATACGGTGCCTACGGGGTCGTGAGAGGAAAAATCCACCCGCTTTATTTAAAATTTCAGCTAGCTAGCTGGTGTGTGCCAGGCAAGCAAGAAAGATGGTGAAGAGAAAAAAAGATGACGATTACCGAACATTTCAGAGTTAGTGGACCGAAGAATTCGCATTTGTGGAGAGAGGAGGCTCTGCTACGTGCCTCATACGCAATGACAAAATTGCATCAATGAAACGCTCCAATGTCAAGCGGCACTTTGAGACACGACATGCTACATTTGCAACCAAATACCCAGCTGGGGACAGCAGAAAGAAAGCGTGTGAAGAGCTCCAGAGGAAGGTCCAAGCTAGTCAACAGCAACTCCGTGTATGGACCAGACAAGGTGACTTTCAGCTAGTTTTGCTGGCGCATTAGCAATTGTGAGGAACGGAAAGCCATTCACTGGCAAGTATTTCAACATTTATGCTTGATGTGGCTAATGAACTTTTTGACGACTTCACGGATAAAGAAAAGATACTCAAAAGGATAAATGACATGCCTCTGTCAGCAAGAACCGTTTACGATCGGGCCATTATGACTGATGAGAGCCTCAACGCCTGCATAAAGCTCAACCTCACTGCATATCAACCGGACTACAAAGCCATCACCAAAATGATGCAGCCCCATAAATCATTAATGGTGAGTTTTTTTTTCTAGGCTTCAATATAGAAACGTTATTAAAAAGAATACATTAGTACACTCAAAAATTGTTGGTCTTAATTAAAATACATGCATTTAATTGTATTTAGCCCATCGTTTTTTTAAATGGTATGGCTCTCACGCCAAAAAGGTTCCTGACCCCTTCTCTATACATTGTTAATGTGGTAAATGGCTATTCTAGCTGAAAACATCTTGTTTTTAATGCAATAAATAGTTAAATAATAAATAATATACTGTATTTTCTGCGCAATAAGATGCACTTAAAAGCATTTAATTTACTAAAAAAAACACAGTGTGCCTTATAATCCGGGGCACCTTATTTATGGATCAATTGGTGAATTTGTTGATCCATACTGGTTGTACACAGCGCTCTACCAAAATGTTTCAGTACGACTGAATAGCGGTCAACACTCATACTGTGCTTACTCCTAGTCCAACACCACTTGTGTGTATAAAGACGCCAAAATGACACGCATGCCACTATCTGCTAATGGATTGTGGACGCCTGGCTGATATATCAGTCTCAACAGTGGGCCGAGCTTTCGCGAATCTCTTCAATTCGGACACGGAAGAGGAAGAATTAGACGGATTCGTGGACGGGGATATGTAAATATGCACATTAACGTTTGAACACCGTCGTGTTACTGTGCGATGTTTGTGTTGTATATCGTTCGACTGTTCAAGAAAACGTCAATTCGGACACGGAAGAGGAAGAATTCGACAGATTCTTGGACGGGGATATGTAAATATGCATATTAACGTTTGAACAACGTCGTGTTATTGTGCAATGTTTGTATTGTATATAAAGTTTGCTGTATATAAAGTTTGAGGGATTTGTAAATACACACATAGTTTGAACAATGTTGTGTTATTGTGCAATTTTTGTATTGTATGTTGTATTGTATATAATGTTTGCTGTAAATAAAGTTTGACTGAATACCTCATTGACTGGTTTGATATTCCCTTTAGCCCAGCTTTATCTAGTGGATGCATAACGCAACCCCAGTCAACCCCAGTCTGGTGCAGTAGCTTGTATTCTATGCGCCATTTAATCCGGAGCGCCTTATATATGAAAATATTTCTAAAATAAAACATTCAATGAAGGTGCGCCTTATAATCCAGTGTACCTTATAGTGCAGAAAATACTGTCCTACATAGTTGTATAAAGGCCCATTTCCAGCAACCATCTCTCCAGCGTTCTAATGGTCCATTGAGTTTACTAATTGTGTTACAAGGCTAATGGATAAGAAATCCCTTGAAAACCCTTATGCAATTATGTTAGTTTTCATGGAAAACACTAAATTGTCTGGGTGACCCCAAACTTTTTGACGATGCTGTATTTCCCTACTGCAATTTTCCGATACACTTGTATACATGGATCTAAAATGTTTCCCTTTCCAAGAATTTCTATATAACGCACTTTCGGGGTTAATGTGATTCCCAAATTCTGGGACCCCAAAGTCCACGTAAAATCGAGGCTAAACTGTATGTCCTAGTCATGTTGTCTTGTCACTCTTTATCGCTTCATGTTCCAAGCTGTAGTCCTAGTTTTTGTTTATTCTGGCCCTTCTGGTTTTGTACTTTTGTTTATTTTTTATTATTATGTCAGTCCTTGGTTTTGCCTTTTTTTTTATTTTATTTTATTTTATTAAACTACCCTGGATTAAAAAAAAAAAAAAAAAATTGAGTTCAGAATTGGACCAACCCAAGAAGTTGGGTCAATTTAACCCAACTTTCTGTATTGTTTTGCCCAACATAACCCATTTTCTTTTGCAAAACAACCCAAAGTTGTGTCAAATTGACCCAAATTCCTGGGTTGGTCCAATTTTTAACCCAGCAGTTTTACGGGTGTACATGTTCTCAATCCTACTCCAAATGTAACACATTTTATACAGTTATGTAAATGAACACATCCTGAAATATATTTACAGTATTTTCCTGACTATAAATCACTACTTTTTGCACAAGCTTTGAACCCTGCGGTCCAGTTCGGCTTATCTATGGATTTTTCATGATTTGTATTATACTGTATGATTTGTGCATATGCTCTTATATGTGGAAATTATACATTAGAACACCTGCGGCTTATAGTCCAGCAGGGTTTTGCCCTAATTTTAGTTGGTGCGTCTTATATTCAGGTGTGGCTTATAGTCCAGATATTACGGTACTTGCATTAAATGCGGTGTTACCATCCATTTTTTGTCTGCTATATTGTTATTGATGGAAACAGAAGTAATACACACAAAATGTCCTTTGTTAGCAAATACTTACAAAATGTCCTTTGGTAGCAAGTTTAAAATCTGGCTGGGGGTTGCAATTTTTGTAGAAAGTCTTTTGGTCTAATTCAGTTTTTTGAAAGTACAGCATACTTTAACTTGAATCAGATTTTGATTCTGATAATAAATGGTAATCTATCTTACTAGGACTTAAACAAATTTAAAAAAATGCAATTTAAACATGAAACCAGAGAAAGGTACTCAGGTACTTTAAGAACTGGATGATGAAGTGTAGTTCTCGCTCTATCAAGTGAGGAAGTTGGTAAAGTCAAGTAGAAACTCTCATAAAATACAGAGCTCTGCTCAACGAACAATATGAAAAATATATACAATCCAGTGGGATATAATAACTCACCGGATCAAACACCAGCATTCTGCAGAGAAGGTGAACAGCTTCATGAGTTGCTTGACTGGACAGTGTGTAAAGAACAGGAAGGGATGGCTGTAAACCAAGCAAAAAATAAATAAAGAAACAAAGAAACAAACAAACAAAACAGGACATACAGCAATCATTGCAATATAATATTCACTGCATCCAGAAAATCCTAACAGCACATCACTTTTCCCACTTTTTATGTTAAAGCCTCATTACAAAATAAAACACCCATCCATCCAACCCATTCATCCTTCCATTTTCAACACCGCTCATCCTATTCAGTGTCACGGGGGGTGCTGGAGCCTACCCCATCTGACTACAGGCGAATGGCAGACTACACCCTGAACTGGTCGACAGCCAGTCACATGGAGACAAACAACCAGTCACACCACTAGTGGCAGGCTGCTGCTATGCAAGGTGCAGCCAGGCCCCTCTGGGAGTAATTTTGGGTTCTGTGGGAAGAGCGATCCAGGGCCCTTGCTTATAGCACTGTGTTGGCTCATATGTTGAGCTCTTGTTTTGTGAAATAAAGAGCCGGTTACCAAACCCACGTATTGTCTGGTACTTTGGTAACGCTACAATATAGTTATATACGTAGATCTGTGGAATAATTGGAGCCGCAACTGACGACGAGGCTGACGTCAACAACTGTTGTTGTTTTTTTTAAGTGACACGGCGGATGAAGATTTCAATGGATTTAAGGATTTGGAGTGACACGGATTAAAATTAAAATTGTTGTTTATATTACATTTATTTGATATATCTAGTCTGACGTCAACAGCTGTGTTTTGTTTTGTTTTGTTTTTAAGTGACAAGAAGATTCCGATGGATTTAATGATTTCAAGTGACACGGATGGTTCGATAATTTTTTTTATATTATTGTAATTTGATATATAGTTTATATATTGTTATATGGGCCCGTGGAATAATTTGAACTACAACTGACGACGAGTCCGACGTCAGCGGCGCGCCGCACACGCACAATTGTTTACATAAAGGACAAACAATTCGATCGATGGATTTAATGATTTGGAGTGATACAGATGGTTTGAAAAAATTGTTGTTTATATTATAGTTATTTGATATATAGTTTATATATCGTTATATGGGCCTGTGGAATAATTTGAACTGCAACTGACGACGAGTTCGACGTCAGCAGCGCGCCGCACACGCGCCATTGTTTACATAAAGGACGAACAATTCGATCGATGGATTTAATGATTTGGAGCGACACAGATGGTTTGATAAACGTATTATTTATGTTATAGTTATTTGAATAACTGTTAATGTTACGTCAGGCCCGTTCTCAGCTGCTCGTTTGTGTTTATGTCACGTTAGCATGTTTAGCCTGTTTTTGCTGGTTCATGTCTGTACTTGGTGTTGGATTTTGTCAAATAAATTTCCCCCAAAATGCGACTTATATATACTTTTTCCCCTTTATTGTGCATTTTATGGCTGATGCTACTTGTACTCCGAGCGACTTTTAGTCCGAAAAATACAGTAAGTCCCCCGCCCTAATTCAAGTTTGAACAGCCCTTTGTAGCACCTGCGCTATCCTACCTAAACCCAATTAAACCACACTCATGAAGCAGCAGCCATTTCTGCAATAAGTGTAAATAGCCTCACAAACCATCAGGGAAGCTACAACCCACAACACTTTATAAGTCACCATGGCCTCCACCACTAAAAGGGACAGGTCGCAAAGCCTGAGCAGCGGGAAGTCATCGTCATGGTAGTTCTCCAACTATCTTAGAAAGGTCTGAGTCGACTCCTCCGCATCATCCTCCACACTGGAAGGCTTTCCATATGCCTCAGAGCTGATTGAACAGTGGCAGGAAACCCATTTCCGCATCCTCCACCCAAGAAGCCTGTTATATGCAGCCAGCGCTCCTAAATCCTCCTCTGCATAGTGCTTATTACACACAACTAATCCTTAATTCGAAAAAATAAATTCTAGTCGCAAGCCCAACTTTACGATATAGACAAGTGAGAGTAGAAGCCAACCCACATTGTTTTAAAAGAAACCCCACGAGTGAAATTTATTGGTCTGACACATGACAAACGTTATTGGTCACGCCCAATGGCAGTTCCCATGAAATACTGAATGACAAGACAACTAATATTTTGTTTAATTCAATCGCATCACTTAGTTTGTTGATTTAAGTTCAAATCTGTACATATGTATTATTGGCCATAAGACACCAAGAGGCAGATTAACACATATATGAATCAATACTCCATCCATCCATCCATCTTATTCCGCTTATCCGGGGTCGGGTCGCGGGGGCAGCAGCTTTAGGAGGGACTCCCGGACTTCCCTCTCCCCAGCCACTTCATCCAGCTCATCCCCGGGTATCCCAAGGCGTTCCCAGGCCAGCTGAGAGACATAGTCTCTCCAGCGCGTCCTGGGTCGTCCCCGGGGTCTCCTACCGGTGGGACATGCCCGGAACACCTCCGGAGGGAGGCGTCCAGGAGGCATCCTGATAAGATGCTCGAGCCACCTCATCTGGCTCCTCTCAACGTGGAGGAGTAGCGACTCTACTCCAACTCTCTCCCGGATGACCGAGCTTCTCACCCTATCTCTAAGGGAGAGCCCGGACATCCTGCGGAGAAAACTCATTTCGGCCGCTTGTATCCGGGATCTCGTTCTTTCGGTCACGACCCATAGCTCGTGACTCGGATTTGGAGGTGCTGACCCTCATCCCGACTGCTTCACACTCGGCTGCGACCCGTTCCAGCGAGAGCTGGAGATCACGGCCTGAAGAAGCCAACAGCACCACGTCATCTGCAAAAAGCAGAGACGCGATGCTGAGGTCCCCAAACCGGACCACCTCAACGCCTCGGCTGCGCCTAGAAATTCTGTCCATAAAAATTATGAACAGAATCAGTGACAAAGGACAGCCTTGGCGGAGTCCAACCCTCACTGGGAACGAATCCGACTTACTGCCGGAAATGTGGACCAGACTCTGGCATCGGTGATACAGGGATTGAACCGCCCTTATCAGTTGGCTCGGCACCCCGTACTCCCGAAGCACCCTCCACAGAACCTACCAAGGGACACGGTCGAACGCCTTCTCCAAGTCCACAAAACACATGTGGACTGGTTGGGCGAACTCCCATGCACCCTCGAGGATCCTGCCGAGGGTGTAGAGCTGGGCCACTGTTCCACGGCCAGGACGAAAGTCACACTGCTCCTCCTGAATCCGAGGTTTGACCTCCCGACGGACCCTCCTCTCCAGCACCCCTGAATAGACCTTACCAGGGAGGCTGAGGAGTGTGATTCCCCTGTAATTGGAACACACCCTCCGGTCCCCATTCTTAAAGAGGGGAACCACCACCCCAGTCTGCCAATCCAGAGGCATTGTCCCCGATGTCCACGCAACGTTGTAGAGGCGTGTCAGCCATGACAGCCCCACAACATCCAGAGCCTTTAAGAACTCCGGGCGGATCTCATCCACCACCGGGGCCTTGCCACCGAGGAGTTTTTTTAACTACCTCAGTGACTTCGACCCCAGAGATTGGGGAATCCGCCTCAGAGTCTCCAGGCCCTGCTTCCTCAATGGAAGGCGTGTAGGTGGAATTGAGAAGGTCTTCGAAGTATTCTCCCCACCGACTCACGACGTCCCGAGTCGAGGTCAGCAGCACGCCATCCCCACTGTAAACAGTGTTGACGTTGCACTGCTTCCCCCTCCTGAGACGCCGGATGTTGGACCAGAATTTCCTCGAAGCCGTCCGGAAGTCATTCTCCATGGCCTCACCAAACTCCTCCCACGCCCGGGTTTTTGCCTTAGCAACCGCCGAAGCCGCGTTCCGCTTGGCCATCCGGTACCCGTCAGCTGCCTCTGGAGTCCCGCAGGCCAAAACGGCCCGATAGGACTCCTTCTTCAGCTTGACGGCATCCCTTACCACTGGTGTCCACCGGTGGGTTCGGGGATTACCGCCACGACAGGCACCACAGCTCCTGTCGGCCGCCTCAACAATGGAGGCGCGGAACATGGTCCACTCAGACTCAATGTCCCCCGCCTCCCCCGGGACGTGGGAAAAGCTCTGCCGGAGGTGGGAGTTTAAGCTCTTCCTGACAGGAGATTCTGCCAGACGTTCCCAGCAGACCCTCACAGAGCGTTTGGGTCTGCCAGGTCGGACCGGCATCTTCCCCCACCATCGGAGCCAACCCACCACCAGGTGGTGATCAGTTGACAGCTACGCCCCTCTCTTCACCCGAGTGTCCAAAACATGCGGCCGCAAATCCGATGACACGACTACAAAGTCGATCATCGAACTGCGGCCTAGGGTGTCCTGGTCCCAAGCGCACACATGGACACCCTTATGCTTGAACATGGTGTTCATTATTGAAAATCCGTGTCGAGCACAGAAGTCCAATAATAGAACACCGCTCGGGTTCAGATAGGGGGGGGCCGTTCCTCCCAATCACGCCCTTCCAGGTCTCACTGTCATTGCCCACGTGAGCATTGAAGTCACCCAGTAGAACGATGGAGTCCCCGGAAGGAGCGCTCTCCAGCACTTCCTCCAGGGACCCCAAGAAGGGTGGGTACTCTGAGTTGGCGTTTGGTGCATAGACACAAACAACAGTCAGGACCCGTCCCCCCACGCGAAGGCGGAGGGAGGCTACCCTCTCGTTCACCGGGGTGAACCCCAATGTGCAGGTGCCCAGCCGGGGGGCAATAAGTATACACACACCTGCTCGACGCCTCTCACCGTGGGCAACTCCAGAGTGGAAGAGAGTCCAGCCCCTCTCGAGAGGGCTTGTACCGGAACCCAAACTGTGCGTAGAGGCTAGTCCGACTATATCTAGTCGGAATTATTCTGCCTCGCACACCAGCTCGGGCCCCTTTCCAGCCAGAGAGGTGACATTCCATGTCCCAAGAGCCAGCTTCTGCAGCCGGGGATCAGACCGCCAAGGTCCCTGCCTTCGGCTGCTGCCCAGCTCACATTGCACCCGACCCCTTCGGCCCCTCCCACAGGTGGTGAGCCCATGGGAATGGGGACCCACGTTTCCTTTTAGGGCTATGCCCGGCCGGGCCCCATGGGCGAAGGCCCGGCCACCAGACGCTCGCCTTCGAGCCCCGCCTCCAGGTGACCCGCGTCCGGGCGAGGGAAAACGAAGTCCATTTATTTCAATCATCATAAGGGGCTTCTGTGAGCCGTGCTTTGTCTGGCCCCTCACCTAGGACCTGTTTGCCATGGGTGACCCTACCAGGGGCATGAAGCCCCCAACAACATGGCTCCTAGCATCATAGGGGCACGCAAACCCCTCCACCACGATAAGGTGACGACTCACGCAGGCGCCCAGCCGGGGGGCAATAAGTATACCCACACCTGCTCGACGCCTCTCACCGTGGGCAACTCTATACATTTAAATATTTATCAAATAACAGCGCTGGCAAAATGAAAAAAAGCAAAGAAATGTATTCTGCAATAGTGAACCACCGGTGTTATACTTGCCCTTTAGGTGTACTGACATTCATTGTTCAAGTGTCCAAAGGTTCTTAGCAACACAAAGACATCATGTGACAACACAGCATGTCAGACAGAAAAACTAATTCCTTACAAGAGCCTCCTGATTACCTGTTTGTTCGGTCCTCTGAGAATATGCGCACGAGCTCCTTCACACGCCGTCCTCATCGCCTCCATAGAAGGAGTCCCCAACAAGTCAGTGATCAAGTCCAGCTATTGAGAGACAGAATTAAGTTTTCATTTCATTTCAGTGACAATATTTAGGCACATATTAAAAATACATATGAACAAATGCAGATATAGCACATTAGAAAAGAGTCATGCCAGGGAAACCAATCTAAAAAAAAAAAAAAAAGTAAAGGGACTTGACTATTAGCGCTCCCTTAAGTCAGCCTTTATGTTAAAACAAGGACCAAATCTAAATATTACAGTATTTTCACGTTCAAAAGGCGAACCGTAATAAAAGACACAGTCTCAGCTGTGTGCCATGACTGTGTTTAACACACACATAGGGCGCAACGGATCATAGGGCACGGGTTTTATATACAGGACTGTCTCCGAAAATTTGAATATTGTGATAAAGTTCTTTATTTTCTGTAACGCAATTAAAAAAACAAAAATGTCATACATTCTGGATTCATTACAAATCAACCAAAATACTGCAAGCCTTTTATTATTTTAATATTGCTGATTATGGCATACAGCTTAAGAAAATTCAAATATCCTATCTCAAAAAATTAGAATATCATAAATAAGTATACTAGTGAGGTATTCAACTAATCACTAGTAATCACTTGTGTATTAAGTCTAATTAACTTGAAACACCTGCAAGGGCTTTCTGAGCCTTGAAAAACACAGCTTGTTCAGTAAACTAAATCACAAGTATGGGGAAGACTGCTGATCTGACTGCTGTCCAGAGGACCATCGTTGACACCCTCCATCAGGAGGGTAAGACACAAAAACAAATTTCTCAAAGAGCAAGCTGTTTCAAAGTTTCAAAGCACATCCACAAAAAGTCTGTTGGAAGGGAGCAATGTGGCAGGTAACGCTGCACAACCAAGAGAGATGACCGCAGCCTTAACCGCATTGTGAAGAAGAGTCGCTTCCAAAATTTGAGGGAGCTTCAAAGTCTGACTTGGGCGATAGAAAAGCACTGGACAGTTGCAGAGTGGTCCAAAGTGCTCTTTTCAGACAAAAGCAAGTTTTGTATTTCATTTGGAAGTCAAGGCGCCAGAGTCTGAAGAAAAGGCTGGAGAGGAGCAAAATCCAAGTTGCTTGAAATCTAGTGTGAAGTTCCCACAGTCAGCGATGGTTTGGGGAGCCATGTCAGCTGCTGGTGTTGGTCCACTCTGTTTCAAGTCCAGAGTAAATGCAGATTTTAGAGCACTACATGCTTCCGTCTGCTGAAAAGCTCTATGGAGATGATTTCATTTTCCAGCATGATCTGGCACCTGCCCTCAGTGCCAAAACCACCAGTAAATGGTGTACTGACCATGGCATTACTGTCCTCGATTGGCCTGCCAATTTCCCTGAAATACACCAGCTGAAATACACCAGACCCAACAATGCAAATGAGCTAAAGGCCGCTATTGAAGCATCCTGGGCATCCATAACACCTCAGCAATGCCACAGGCTGATTGCCTCCATGCCACGCCGCACTGATGCAGTAATCCGTGCAAAAGGATTCCCAACCAAGTACTGAGTGCATCAATGGACATTTTCAAATGTTTGATTTTGTTTTGCTGTTATAATTTTTTTTTTTTTTACTTGGTCTGAGGAAATATTGGAATATTTTGAGATAGGATATTTGAGTTTTCTTAAGCTGTAAGCCATAATCAGCAATTTTAAAATAATAAAAGGCTTGCAATATTTCAGTTGATTTGTAATGAATCCAGAATGTATGACATTTTTGTTTTTTTAATTGCATTACAAAAAATAAAGAACTTTATCACAATATTCTAATTTTCTGAGACAGTCCTGTATACAATCCACGCCCACACTTCCCCCTTTAACATTCTCATGGCAACAACGACAACACACACAAGCATACAAGTGTGCGTATTTAAAAATGAAGCAGGAGCAAAACTGAGTTTGGTATTCACATTTTTATTACCGGTAATGGTCATCAATTAAACCCATCGAAGTCCTCGTCCTCTGTTTCCGAATTGAACAGCAGCGCTAAATCGCCAACAGACGTACCAGGTTCACTTTCTTCACTGTCAGAGTCACTTTCCGTGCCGTGTGGCTCCTTGGATATGATGCCGGCTTTTACGAAAGCTCGAACAACAGTGCCAGCAGACATGTTAGCCCAATTATCTCGCCCGGCGCTGCCTTCCACTCTTCTAACTATCCTCTCCATCGGTCATCCATCGCTCCCACGCCGCTCGCAGCTTTACTTTGAATGGCCGGTTCAGACCGATGTCCAGTCGTTGGAGTTCCTTTGTCGTGCCTCCCGGAATGACAGCAAGCTCGGCGTTCATTTGCTTCACTTGTTTTTTTTTCACATCAGCTGTGAGATGGGTACGCATAGAGTCACAGATCAACAGCGATGGTGATGCGTGGGAAAAAAAACACCTGGTCTCCTTAAATACACCTCCCTCAGCCACTCAGTCATCATTTCCTCATCCATCCAGCCCTTTTCATTCGCCTTAATGATGACTTCTGTTTAGGCAAAGTCTTTCTCTTACAAATCACCATAGGCGTCAGTTTCTGTCCATTAGCATGGCAGCCAAGCACAACAGTAAAAGAAGACTTTTTGTATCCCATTGTGCGTATCGCTATCGTCTTGGTCTTTCTTCTCCACAGTGTGATTCACCGGGATGTCGAAAGTGAGCGGCACCTCGTCCATGTTGGTGATGTGGCTGGGCTGGATGTGTTTGTCGGCGATGCGTTTGCTGCAGTAGGAGCGGAAGATTGCCAGCTATTCATTATAATCCGCTGGAAGTTGCTGCGCCAACGTAGTCCTGGTCCGGATGGAAAAATGGCACCGTTTCATGAAACGAAAGCACCAGACCTCCTTGAAAATGTTCAATTTTCATTTCTTCTGCTAGTGTTGTAGCCTTTATTGTGTGTACTATATAGAAGATGTTGACAGTCATAATAGCCCTCCGAGGGAAACTATGACTAGAATGCGGCCCACGACAAAAGAGTTTGACAACCCTGGGTTAGACTGTCAAGTACTAAAAATGTTTTTAGAAAAGCTAGAAAAGTTGATTCTTTACTTAAGACATAAAACAAAAGTGTGTCCAATTATTGATCACTCATCTTTCAATGACTGGTTAAGGCAATTGTGAATATCGCTTTATCAACTCCCATTCATTGAGATTCTAAGTCCGTGCAGAGTTGATTCATGTACCTCATTGGAGGATGCAAGAGTTACTGTGTGAAGAACGAATAAACAGTTCTGCTGTGCACCCCTATCGAGCTTCCTTTCAATTGGGTTGAGGTCAGGAGATGGGGGCAACACCACGAGATTGTCTGCTTATACCCACAGCTTTCCTTAAATTTTCATCAGAATGAAGCCATTTTCGCTGAGTTTCACGCTCATATTTAACTGTACAAGGACCTAGTTTTCTCAAAATGTCTGGTGTTTTCATTCTTTCACAAGGCACTGGACTATTTTGTGCTTTTTATCAACCGAAAGATCTTCCTCCCTCTTCGATTAGATTAGATAGAACATAAAGACAGGCTTGCTTAAATTGCTTAGGCAAGAACAACCTCATTAGTAATTCTCCTTTCAATAGGCTCACCAGGGAAACTATCAAACTTGTCTGACATTGATCAAATGAAAGAATCCAATGCAGTTGTTTAGGTTACATTTTATATGCATATAGTGAACACAATGTGTATATTAAGTTCCATTGTTTACCTGCTGGATGGGACTCTGGGCTTGAAAGAGGATTCTTCGCCCCAACAGCTCAGCAAAGATACAACCCACAGACCAGATATCGATGGAGTTGGAATAGTGACGGCTTCCCATCAGGATCTCTGGAGCCCGGTAGTATTGTGTCACCACTTCCTGAGTCATGTGCCGCGAATCATCAGTCTCTTCCACTCGTGCCAGGCCAAAATCACAGATCTGAAGCAGAATAATAAAGCAAATATTACAATTTCAATTCCATATTTTTTGCTGTTAAGTGAAGACATTTACGGTAGATTTTAAACAACAAAATATGAGAACAATACTGCAATTTTTACTTCCAGGCTTACACAACTGTTTTGTCGGAGGATGAGGCTCTCCGGGTCAGTTCAGTTATACCTTCCTTAAACTACAAAACAAATAGTGAGTGAAGAAACTTACTGTCGTCCGAGTTCACTGCTGCTACAGCCATCATGTGCAAAAGCCAGGGAGATTATTGAGACAGTCCCACAAGAACAGACTGTCTCAAGAACAAAGATCAGTTTGTAAGATCAAAAGATCATGAGCAGATGCTCTCTTTCCATTTTGTTCTTTCCATCATTTTGGAAGAGGTTCATCTCCGTCTCATAGGTCCACATAATGTCCGCAAAAATCTCTCAAGATTTATCATATTAATCTTTAGTATCAAACCCAAGTGGTTTCGGTATACAGCAAAATTTACGGAATCTGCCTTACTGTTCCATTGTGTCCCATGCCCACTAACCTTCAATACACAGTTGCTGTTGACCAAAAGATTGCCAGGTTTGATGTCTCGGTGAAGAATGCCAGCAGAATGAAGGTACTTCAGTCCTAGTGATAGTTGACCACAAAAATGAAATGTCAAAACACATTCACAGTGCAGTATTTTGAAGCACCGATACAACACATGTGTGGAAACGTTTTTTCTAAATGTTAAATCAGTGGAGTCATTCGCACCAATCATAATTAAAAAAAATCTTACCTCGTAGAATCTGATAGAGAAAAACTTTAGCATGGTCTGAGCTAAGGGGCTGTGGTGAAACAATGATCTTATGGAGGTCACTTTGCATCAGTTCAGTCACCACATATCTGGGCAATTGGAAGTTAAGGCAAATTAGAAAACATAATCAAGAGCATACGAGCAGGCATACGAGCAGAAGAAAGTGTCCAGCGTCCACCTTTTCCCCTAGTCGACCCTAGTGAGGATAAGAAATAGAAAATGGATGAATGGATGAATACATATACACACATACACACACAGCTAAATTGTCACGTGTGGAGCTGGATATGGACCCAGAAGCAGACATGACACGAAAGTTAAAAAGTAAAAGTATTTCCAGTAATCCCTCGTTTATCGCGGATAATTGGTTCCAAAAACCACTCGATAAGTGAAATCCGCGAAGTACGGTCTCCAACAAGAAGTACAGGGCAGGGTAACGAGTTAGCAGAAAGATGCTAATTCGCGATTGTGCTAACACGTGAAAACGGACTTCTAAAGGAATGTAAACGAACATTTGGAGCAATACTACATTGTCCTAAAGGTTAGACAGGTTTCCTCAATTTAGCAGTTTTATTTTGACTTTTAAATGTTTTTTAATTTGGAAAAAAAATCTGCGATGTAAAGCCGCGATAAACGAAACGCGACGTAGCGAGGGATCACTGTATAAAGTATCAAGAGAAAGCAGGGATGGGCACTCAAAAAAACCAGGCTTTCTTCACACGTGTGAAGCTGGATACGGACCCAGAAGCAGACATGACACGAAAGTTGAAAAGTAAGCCTTTATCAAGTATCAACAGAAAGCAGGGCTGGGCACTCAAGAAAACTAGACTTTCTACCTGGAAGAAAGCTTGACGCGCATGCACCCTAAAATGCGGTATGCCCTATGTGTGGATTAGGTTCTTTTCGAGTCTGCACCTTTCAACCCGACGCGCCTTATAGTGCAGAAAATACGGTAATCAATAATATACCACAAATGTTCAATAGCCCTGCATTACACATCTCTTCTTGTTCTTTGAGGTAAACTGATGGTATACAGTAGAAAATATTGATCAATTCACGGAGTCTAGGAAAAAAGTCATAGTTGGTTCTACTGAACATGACGAATAAAGGGAAAACATTTTTGCACTGCATTGATTGACTAATTTACGATTGAGAATGCTTCCCGTTGACTCCAAACTGCAGTGTAATGTGGCACATTAGGTTTTCACAACACTGCTTGCCAGACTGAACCAGAGCGCGAGTTTAAGAGAGAAAAAGAGAGCAAAAGCAAGAGAGATAAAGACAGAGAGGGCGGGAGGGGACGGAGGTTGGTGAGAGAGACATTCTGTGGTATCAGCATGCGATATCAAACAACAGGAAGCTGGGTCTATTTATTCTGGAACTTACTACTCAATGAATATCTGCTTTTCTTCAATTGGGGAACTAGAAAGGGGACTAGAGGGTGTTCCACTAGAGATGACATCTTACTATCAAATATGTGAAGGCCAAAATTACTCGTTAAATGAGTGTCAGCTGTGCCAAGTCCACAATCCCAAAATAACAAATGGAGAGACCTTGAGAACTCTGCACATTGTGTTATATATTTTTCCAAAGGTTAGACAGGGATGCACGTGATTAAAAAGTTAATGAGAGATGACATTCATAACAACTTTGACATGAAAGGTATATTTTGGATAACAGCTTTGGAGTAATGAATACTGAATATCACTTTAAATTGTGTGAGCTTTATATAGTCCTTAATGGTCCCTAAGCATCGCTTCAAGGGTATATTTTCATTGATAACCATCTACCGTAAATTTCGGACTATTAGCCGCTTAAGTTATGAACACTGCGGCTTGTAGTCCGGTGCGGCTTATCTATGAATTTTTTTCGTGATTTTTGTGATGACTTGATCACTTTTATACACTTGTAAAAAGGCTGTGGACCGCTGTTGTGCAGCAACCGCTTTGCTAGGCGGAGGGATACATGTGTGAACCGGTCACTGAGGAGAAGAGTCAAAGTCAAAGTCAAAGTCAGCTTTATTGTCAATTTCTCCACATGCCAAAAACACACAAAGAAACCGAAATTTCGTTCCCCCCTATCCCACGGTGACAAGACATGGCTCACAACAGACAAACAAGTAAACAAGTATAACAAAAACGTGCTGAATAAATAATGAATAAATAACACAACAATAAATAAGAGGAGCAGAAAAAAAAAAAAAAAAAGGAGCAAGTGCGCGTACAGCAGACATTCCTGAAAATAGCGCAACAGTGCCGCACGCTACGCAGAAGGGGGTAGCGAGTTCAGGGCCCTAACAGCCTGGAGAAAGAAGCTGTTGGCGAGTCTGGTGGTGCGGGAGCGCAGGCTCCTGTACCTCTTCCCAGAGGGCAGAAGGTCAAACAAAGAGTGAGCCGGGTGACTCACATCTCTGGCAATCGAGGTTGCCTTGCGGGCGAGATGGGAGGTGTAAATGTCCTTCAGGGAGGGGAGCGAAGCACCAATAATCTTACCAGCCGTATTCACTATGCGCTGCAGGGCCTTCAAGTTCTATTCAGTGCAGTTACCACCCCAGACAGCGATGCAACTGGTGAGGACGCTCTCAATGGTGCCATGGTAGAATGTAGACAGGACTGCCTGAGGAGCACATGCACGCCTGAGCTTCCGCAGGAAGTACAGGCGGCGCTGAGCTTTCTTTGCCAGTGACGAGGTGTTTGCGGACCAGGAGAGGTCCTCACTGATGTGCACCCCCAGGAACTTGGTG
The DNA here is from genome assembly GCF_024217435.2 of Syngnathus scovelli. Classification (NCBI taxonomy): domain Eukaryota; kingdom Metazoa; phylum Chordata; class Actinopteri; order Syngnathiformes; family Syngnathidae; genus Syngnathus; species Syngnathus scovelli. Next base: position 14,957,455 of record NC_090853.1, on the reverse strand, counting down.
CAGCTCACCCTCTCCACCACAGCACCGTCGATGATCAGCGGCAGGTGTGTTGTGTGACCCTTCCGGAAGTCAACAATGATTTCCTTGGTCTTATTGACGTTCAGCAGGAGGTTGTTGTCCCTGCACCACGTGGTCAGAAGGTCAACTTCCGACCTGTACCGAGTCTCGTCGCCTTTCGTGATGAGACCCACCAGAGACGTGTCGTCAGCAAACTTCACTATGTGGTTGTCGCTGTAGGTCGCAGTGCAGTCATGCGTCAGCAGGGTGAAGAGCAATGGACTGAGCACGCAGCCCTGGGGGGCCCCCGTGCTCAGCGTGATGCTGGCGGAGATTTTGTCGCCAACACGCACCACCTGAAGCCTCTGACAGAGGAAGTCCAGTATCCAGTTGCAGAGGGAGGTACTGAGGCCCAGCTCGTCGAGTTTGCGGATGAGTCGCTGCGGCACAATGGTGTTGAAGGCAGAGCTGAAGTCCACAAACAGCAACCTCACATATGAGTCCTTTCTCTCCAGGTGGGTGAGGGCCGAGTGGAGGGCAGAGCAGATGGCATCCTCAGAGGACCGCTTGGCACGGTACGCAAACTGGAAAGGGTCAATGGTGGGGGGGGAGAACGGACTTGATGTGCTCCATGACCAGCCGCTCAAAGCACTTCATGATGATGGGCGTCAGTGCCACAGGGCGGTAGTCATTGAAGCGGGACGGTGCAGGTTTCTTCGGCACAGGAACGATGGTGGCAGCCTTGAAACACGAGGGGACGATGGCCTGCTGCAGGGAAACGTTAAAGATGTCCGTGAAGACACCCGACAGCTCCCCAGCGCAGTCCTTCAGCGCTCGACCCGGGATGTTGTCAGGGCCCGCCGCCTTACGGGTTTCAATAGCGGCAAGCGCCCTCCTCACACCGTCGGCAGAGAGGCGCAGGGGCTGCTCGTGTGGGGGGGGGAGTGGTCTTCAGCGGGCAAGTGCTGTTCTGGGCGTCGAAGCGAGCAAAGAAGCGGTTCAGATCGTTCAGCAGACGGACGTCGCCCTCACAGCTCCTCGGCGCGGGCTTGTAGTCCGTGATGGTCTGAATGCCCCACCAAAGGCTACGTGCGTCCTTGCTGTCCTTGAAGTGGGTGGAGACCTTGCACGAGAACGCCTTCTTCACTTCTTTGATGCCTCGGGACAGGTCGGCCCTCGCTGTCCTCAAGCCAGCCTCATCCCCCGCTCTGAAAGCCTTGTCCCTGGCCCTCAACAATCTGAGGACAGCCCCCGTCAGCCACGGCTTCCAGTTCGCGCGAGTGACTACGGATTTCGAGCAAGTCACATCATCGATGCAGTTCGTGATGTAAGAGGTAACAGAGTCAGTATACTCCTCTATGTCCGTCCAATCGTTGTAGGTGGCTGCCTGCTTAAACAAGTCCCAGTCAGTGGTGTCGAAGCAGTCACGAAGTGCATCGGAGGCACCCTCAGGCCACACTTGAACCTGCCTCCGAACCGGCATGGATGCCTTTACCAATTGTCTGTATGCGGGCAAAAGCAAAACGGTGAGATGGTCAGAAAGCCCCAGATGGGGGAGGGGGGTGGCTTTGAAAGCTCCCTTTTGCGCCGAGTAGACTAGGTCCAGGAAGCTATCTCCACGTGTCGGAAAAGGAACATGCTGGTGAAGCCTCGGGAAAACAGACTTCAGGTTGGCATGATTGAAGTCTCCAGCGAAGATGGTGAAACCGTCAGGGTGCGCTGTTTGCTGTTCACTGACAGCCTGGTACAGTTCACCAAGCGCCGCAATCCTGTCTCCTTCGCGGTAAATTCCCTCGGCAGATAAAAAGGACGGCACTTAATGATCACAAAAGTGCTTACATACCACCACAGAGTCCCGGCACCATTCTTCTCGGATGTAGACGCATATTCTTTCCCCCTCGTACAATGGCACGGTCCGCCCGATAGCACGTGCCGTATAATAATTCACACAAAGAATAGACAGAACGAGATCAAGACAGACATTACTGAAGAAAGGAAGCTTTTAGACACAAACCGTCATTATGGGGGACAAAGAAATGCATATGATGCCGCTTTTAAATTAAATGCAGTCGATGTTGATGACATTGTGTTGCGTCACCCTTTATTTCCCAGTCACGTCTACTCTGCAGCTAATGTAACTTAATGTAACTTAGCGCTTCGTGCATGAATAAAATTAGCATGAACAGACCCTCATCATGGAAAATGCTAGAAGAAATGGATAAAAGCGACGACGAAAGAGAGACTGAGAAAGTGTGTGGCGAAGGATATCTAACGCTATTCCAATCGGACACTGAGGAGGAAGACTTCGATGGTTTCAGTGCACAGGAGGAAGATGAAGACGGCTCTTTTTTTACTTTTACTGGTATGTTTTTTTTAACTAGCCCTATTAGTGCTGTGTTACTTCCGTATTGCTGCTGTGTTACTGCCGCGTCACAGGCAGTGTTTGGAAAGAAATGTTAAGGTTTCTGTGTACCGTCTTTCTTTGTAAATAACTTGCGTGCACACTGCGTGTTGCTGCAGTACTGCTGCTGCGTCACAGGCAGCGTTTAGAAAAACATGTTAACCCGGATCTGCCCAAATTTTTGTTTCTAAAAAGGCGCATATTTTCTGGGTCCTTAGGTGTCCCTAAGTACGAATATGCCGCGCTTTTTTGGTTATGACGTTATATGCGGCATCTATATATAGACTATGGGCTGATACATGCACAAAAATCTGAGCATTCTGACGATTTACAAGTGTAACGTTTTGTAATTTATTTGAATGTTCAGAGTTAGTTGTGTTTTACATGTAACAGCTGTCTGCAACATGAAAGGGACCATTTCCGCAATTTTCAATGGGCATGCATGTGCCAACGCCTCCAGTCAACGTCGGCCGTCATCCCCAGGGTATGGGGACCAGTCGTAAGAAAATGCCAAAGTTTCTATGAACACAAGTTGCCTTTCATAGCCGTATGTATTTGCAACAAACTTTCAGAGAAAACGGTACAAAACCACGGTACAATAAGCGCAGTGGACTGAAGATTGCGGTACCGTAAACGCAGTGGACGGCCGTGATTTATAACTCAGCATGTTCAGCCTTGCGCCGCCACTTCCGGTCAGAAAACGGATCACGCGACCGCTTCTCACACATTCTGTTCCGGCTGGTGGTAACCACGGAAACACTTCATGCACAGTGCCACGCGGCACTTGGAGCACGCACTGGATGGACGCGACTTACAAGTCGGCAGTGCGCACTTTCGGCCTTGCTCCGCCACTTCCGGCCAGTGCTCCATGCCGTCGAAGCGGGAGTCATCGGCAACTGCGCACAGGCACGGTCTGCCCACTCTCCGAGCTCGAGTGATGCCTGGTGCTGCAAGCAAAGTTCGGGCCACCTCGCGTCGGAAGTCCAGCAGAGACATCCCGCCGTGCTCATCCAGCCGGTGCAGCACCCATGCATTGAAGACGGCCGCATCCAGCATTCAGGTGAATATCGGCCACCACCCCTTCTTCCGGCGCATGTTGATGGGGTAGAGTCCGATGCTCTGGTCGGCGCGGTCCGTGCCGCCCTTGCTGCGGTTGTACAGCTGGACAACAAATGGCTGGTCCACTTGCCACCTTCTTCTTCTCCTTCGCTGACCAGCGTGACGCCTTCTGCAAAGGATGCTCAGCGCCGAGGGTGGAGGCGATGGTGACCATGGCGTTATCCTTCCACCGAGTGAGCGCAATCTTGTTTGCCGTGTCGTACACGACAGACACGGCACCACGCGGCTTGCTCTTCATAGCCTTCTGATCTGTGATTGGGCAGGAGCGCGGGATGCGGTTTTCTCGGATCGTCTTCGTGCAAGCGTAGACCCGCCTGCGCAGCTCTGCAACTAGCGGGAGGCCGGTGAAGTAGTTGTCGATGCAGACACGTAGCGGAGGTGCACGCACAGCATCGGGGAGGTCGTCCAGAAGTCGAAGGAGCGTGCCGCCGCCCTTGCCAAACTTGCGTTCCACTTCAGAGGCATCTCCACTCGCCCCCTGGTAGATGTCGAAGCGGAGCAGGAAGCCGTTGGTCCCACTGTTCAGGCACCAGGCCTGGAAATAGCTCGTGCGCACGTGCAGTTTATAGTCCGGTGCAGCTTATATAAGAAAAAAACTAAAATATCCCCGAATTTTAGCTGGTGTGGTTTATAGTCCGGTGCGGTTTATAATCCGAAAATTACGGTAAATAACATCCATCCATCCATCCATTTTCTGATCGATCGATCTACCAGATAGATAGATAGATAGATAGATAGATAGATAGATAGATAGATAGATAGATAGATAGATAGATAGATAGATAGATAGATAGATAGATAGATAGATAGATAGATAGATAGATAGATAGATAGACTGTACTTGTAAAAACACTGGCTCTGATTGGCTACCATAACACTGCCTGAGTGGCTACCATAACACTGCCTGAGCCAATCGTGCATTGACCTGTTTCGTTAACCCAGAAGCTCCTCACAAGCGTCAGGCAAGTCTGCCTGGCCTGCAGCTGAAGGGGGCGCTAAATTGCCAATTACCCATACAGTGATATGGCAAACCAGAAAACCGCTTTGCGGCACAAAATATTATAATTTTGGGGGTGGGGGGTGCCACCCGTATCGCCCGTGCCTAAAACCGCTACTGTGCGTGACAGATGCTGGAAGTAATGCTAAAGGTTAAACCCCAGGAGGATCACATCAGTTAAGTAGGACGTTACACTGTTCACTTTCAGCAAGCACATCATGAAAGTCTTTACTATGAGACATCCAAGTAGGAGACTGAAAACAAGGCTGTTGTGATTAACAAAATCCTCTGTAAAACAGATCCTTAAAGTTTCAGTTCTGCTAACAGAAGATGTCAAAGCAATTGTAATTATGAAGGATACATTTCTTCAAAGTAGTCAATGTGTGGAGGTTGCAGAATGTCAAGAGCAGAGAGCACCTGAGGAGAGAGCATGAACACACAGTTGAGACCACATTTGCCACAGGTTTTTACTCTTTGTGCGGTGTGATTGGATCAAAACCAAGCTCATCCCTCCTAAAAATGATACCCTGATTCTGATATTCACCCTGATTCTGATATACACTTTTTTATTTTTTTTAGTCAGCAATACTTACCATTTTTGCATTGACACTGACATGTAATTCTTTTCAAGACATTGTTCAAGTAGACTTTGTACATTTATTATGAATATTCTTTAGACTTATTCAAATATCATTTAGTATGCTGTGCACTAAATCAGTTAAAATAGACTTGACGTATATACACAGCTCAAAAAAAAGTTTTTTATCAGGGTATGGCATGAATTCAATTAGACTTTTCTGATAAGGTTTTGGTCAGGTACGCGCCAGAGGGGGTTGTTAATCAGTTTCAGCTGCATTGGTGTTGATGGAATTAACAACAGGTGCACTAGAGGGGCAACAACGAGATGGTCCCCAAAACAGGACTGCTTTTGCAGGTGGAGGCCATTTCAAGTTCCTCCTCTTGATCTTTTTTAACAGTTTTTCCACAAGTGTTGGCTTTAGCTAGAGTCATTATCACGACTGGGAGCATGAGGCGATTTCTTAACCCTCCTGAAGTTGCGCAGATTGTTCAACTCCTCCAGGATGGCACATCCATGCGTGCTGTTGCAAGAAGATTTGATGTGTCTCCAGAGCATGGAGGAGATTCCAGGAGACAGGCAGTTCCTCTAGGAGAGCTGGACAGACCTGTAGACGGTGCTCATTCCATCAGCAGGACCGATATCTGCTGCTTTGTGCAAGGAGGAACACGTTGAGCACTGCCCGAGCCCTACAGAATAGCCTCCGCCAGGCTACTGGTGTGAATGTCTCTGCCCAAACAGTCAGAAACAGACTTCACGAGGGTGGCCTCAGGGCACGACGTCCTGTAGTGTGCCCTGTGCTCATTGCTCAGCACCGTGGAGCTCGATTGGCATTTGCCATAGAACACCAGAATTGGCAAGTCCGCCACTGGCGCCCTGTGCTTTTCACAGATGAGAGCAGGTTTACCCTGAGCACCTGTGATAGACGTGAAAGGATCTGGAGAAGCCAAGGAGAGCGCTATGCTTGCTGCCTGCAACATCATTCAGCATGACCGGTTCAGTGGTGGGTCAGTGATAGTCTAGGGAGGCATTTCCATGGAGGGACGAACAGACGTCTACAGGCTAGAGAACGGCAGTCTGACTGCCATTAGGTATCGGGATGAAATCCTTGCACCCATGGTCAGACTCTACGCTGGTGCAGTAGGTCCTGGGTTCCTCCTGATCCACAACAATGTCCGGCCTCATGTGGCAAGAGCATGCAGACAGTATCTGGAGCATGAAGGAATTGACACAATTGAATGGCCCTCACGATCACCTGATCTAAACCCGATAGAACACCTTTGGGACATAATGTTTCGGTCCATCAGATGCCGCCAGGTTGCTTCTCAGACTTTACAGGAGCTCACTGATGTCCTTAGACAGATCTCACAAGACACCATTCGTCGTCTCATTAGGAGCATGCCGCGACGTCAAGCATGTATAAAAGCTCGGGGGGGCCACACAAGATATTGAAAAGAATTTTGAGTTGCAGAAATTGAATTTAGGCAAAATGGACGAGCCTGCCATATCATTTTTTCACTTAGATTTTTGGGGTGTCTATATATTGAGCCCTCTGTAGGCTGAAAACTTTCATTTTGTTCCTGAGACATTAAACTGTCCATATCAGTATAGATATCCAACTTTTTTTTTTCACCATTGAAATCTGATGTGTTTTCAAAGTGTTCCCTTAATTCTTTGGAGCAGTGTGCATACGGATGCATCAATGGCAGCAAATGAGTTAAAGAGGGTACTGCTCTTCAACTTTATCATCAACTTTATCATTTTCTTAGCCTTTTAATTTGAGTGCTCCATTACTTTTTCTGTAATGCCAAGTCTACACAAAGATATGCGGGCCACTTCTGAGCCAGATTCCCCTTTCCAAGTATATGCATTGGTCATTTTACTCACACAACACACTACAGGAGCACTGTGATTTTTCTTGTACTAAAATCTGTGGGTTCTCTAGTGGTTAATTATGCGTCAACCATGCTTTAGATGACAAGAAATTGTGGTAGCTCAGTTCAACCTTTTAATTATATACAGTAGCCTACGTAACTTTGCAATTGGTTCATTCTGAAAGAGCAATATCCACAAATACAGAAGGCGTGCACAACTGCAAATCTTATAAAGGATTTAGGTGTACTATTCATGTATTTATTCTGTTTATATTTAAAATTTGATGGGATTTAAATACGGCAGTACTCACATTTTCATGTTTAAAAAAACATAGCATCTTCAGTTCTCGAAATACCCTCTTGCAAGAAACAAGGTTTTGGAAGACATTGGGCATCTTTTTGAGGGCAACTCGCTTTCCATCTCTAGGATCTGTGACTGACCTGAGCGAAGAAACAAAGTTATCAGTCAGAATAAATCATTTTTGTGAAAAGCCAGGATTTACATTTCATATATTTCTAAACACCTCTAGTAATTCTGATGACACCAGAGAGCAAGGCAACAAACCTCATCACATCTAAAACAAGAAAAGTTACAACATGGGCTGAATCAATTTCATGATAAAATGAGTTGAGGCTTTTTTTATACTTCATGTGGGTGGAAGAGGAGTCATACATCCCAGGTATAAAATATGATCTTGTTTCAACACGTTTCCACTGATGAGTCAGACAACATTTAAATGTGGTAATATTGAGATCTCGTGAGGAGCACATTGGGTCTAAGTTACATTGGAAACCTTTCCAAAGCACGTTTCAGTAAACCTTAAACAGGATCAGTCACGAAAAACAGATGGTGAAGAAAAGAAAATCCCTGACTGCACCAACACTGGCACTCAAACAACTCTCATAATGTGCCTGTTGACGGAAGTGTACAAACTAATCATGAAGTCAAACTAGCATGTTACGTTAGGTTACTATGAAATGCACTTTATCAAAAAATTAATTTTCATTACAATAAGCTTGGAGCCAGAAATGTAGATTAAAAGAAAAGATAGTACAAAAAATATTTTTTTAATCACACAAACGAATAAAATACTGATTTTGCTAAGCCTGATGTGTGTGCAAGGTTTCATGCATTTTCGTATATGTTTAGACCCTCTGTGTTGCCACTGCAACAATGTTTCGCAAAAACCCATGAAAACTCTTAAAACATTTTACACAAATCAAGGCCTGCAAAAAAAAAAAATCACTATTTTAATTGTTTATCATGCGATATTTGAAGGATGGTTCAGTGTCACCTACTACAAGATTTTAAAAAAGCAGCCCCTGTTGTACGTTTCACCGAGCTCGATGAAAATTTGACGGTATGTGTAACAGCCCAAAACCTACAAAAATCTACGAAATGTTCGACGCATATGTAACAGGCCAAGACTTACAATGATGTCTCTTGGAGCCATATGGCAAACTATTCAAATGTCTTCCCATTTCTGGCTTTTCATAGAGGTCCCATTGTTTTTAAAACATGCAGACTTTTGACTAACAACTACTCTTAACTTACTTTTTCCACACAAGTAATCAGAGCCTGGCTGTGATCAGCAGCAGAGCACACACTACAAGCACACCCACTCTCAGAGTAGAGCACGAGACACAAGGTGTCTTGATAGTTACTTGTTTGTATCTTTTTAAATTGTGACATCAATGATTGAAAATTTATTACATGGATTAATTTCTTGCCCTTTTCTCAACAGCGTTACTTTGTGGATTTATTACACAAACCCCCCAACACTTCCTGCTTTACATTGTTTGCGGCAAAATAAAAGCATGGATAACAAAATAAGTGTCAAAAACAAATAAATGGACAAAACCCACTTGAAAGGCAGAAAGCCTGATTAAAGGAGTAAATGTTATAACAGTATGTATGTATACAACAAAGGCAGGTTTAGTTTTAGTTTCCAATCCTTGTTTTAATTTATATTATTTATTTCAAGGTGACTTATTAATCATTATGTTTAATTTGAGCTAAAAAAAATAACAATAATTAAAAAAAATGCCAATACCTAAGAATTAAATGTTCAAATCACGCTTATGATGTAAAGTGATTTTCATTTAATAATCAGTTGTGTTACTTCCTATTTTTGGAGAACCATCAAAAACAGAGTGAGGGGGTACTCGTTGTATGACAAAAATCTTTGGGCACGTACGTGAGCCAAAAAAGGTTGGGAGTCACTGCCTTCTATCTGTAAATTAATGATGAGAGCAGCTGCTTGCTGGTGTGATATGCCGTGATTTGTATGTGATTAGTTGACCAATAGTGACTATTGTTGGTGAAAAATTGACTAGCATAATAATTGTGTTAAAGCTGAGAGAATTCGACAAGCATAATAATTGTGTGTAGCAGCCAAGAGACAGCAGCAGAGACACGTGATAGAGAGACGAGAGAGAGAAATATATTCTGAAGTAAACTGTAATACTCTGTAAACTGTTAGAAACATTTCTAGGTGTACAAATTTGTGTAATTTTTTTATATATATTTTTTTGAATAGTTGTGTGTGGTATGTTCTGAATGAAGCTCTCTTTAACATCAAAGTGTAATTATTAACATCAAAGTGTACTCACCAGACAACCCCAAACGCACCATAGCCAATAGGCCTGTCAGGCTCTATATCAAGCTGCTGCTGCAGGTGGTGTGTGTGCTGCTGATGATGGTGGTGATGATGGTGAGCTTTGACAGCGGCGGCTTGAACTTGGGCCGGAGCCACTGCCGCCGCGGGCCCGGGTGCCTGTCCGGGGGCTGGAGAGGGGAAGTACGGTTGCTGCTGACCGGGGTTGTTAAGCATCACAGCAGCAGCAGCCGTGGAGGTGTGCTGTTGGATAGTGTGAACGGCAGCAGCAGAGCCCGGGTGCTGCAAGTGATGCTGGCCCACGTGGTGGTGGTGATGCATGTGTGGAGGCGGGAGATGCTGCAGCTGGTGGTGGTGATGAGGAACATGGGCAGCCACGGCCGAAGAGCCACCATTGTATGCAGCCATCATTTTTGTAACATTTGGAACTGTTGTGCCACAAAGAGTCATTCACTAATCCAGAGTCGAAGTGACGATAGTGGCTACCAGGCTCCTATAGTACAATCAATGAAACTCAAGGGGAACAGATTCTTCAACTGTCCTTTCATCTACTGGGAGTCCGACCATTCTGGTACAAGGATCTTGGAGAATAACAGGCATGTAAAAATACGACTACATAAGTGTCTTGCTTCTCCAGTACCACTAGTGGAAGGACAAAAAAAATAAAACTGAAAACAACCCGCCCACCCCTCAATAAATAAAACAAAGGCCCTAAATGTCCCTCATGATGGTGTTGGCACCACCCTCCCTGCTGACTTAAAGTCTGCTTCCTTACAGTGTAGTCTGACGCTTGTCACATGAGAAAACGAGCTCTCATCTTTTTGAAGTGTCCAAGTTTGCCAGACGCTCTGGTCCAGGACTGTTGCCGTTGCTGCCAGCTGGGCTCCAGGCTGCCTGAAAATAGCATCAATTTTTTTTTCCAAACGATAGTCTACCTCTTTTCGGAAGTGTGTGCAGGCCAAACAGCTACTCCGTAAACAGTGGTAATCTCCAAGCCCTAATTATCGCTGCTGATCCGGTACAGAGGAGGTGTATCTTCACCCAGGCCCCACTACAGCAGGCAGGCCCAGGCCTCGGTGACCCACCTCACTCACATATTACACAGAACTGAAGCGCAAGGCTTCTTCTCAGAAATCCTCCACATTTTGACAGCGAACAAGGATCGAGCATGCATCAAAATAGCAGAAGAGAAATCCTCGCAGACGGGCTGAGTGGCAATTTACTTCCCCCATCGACAGTCTTTGGCTCTTGTAACACACACGCCGCTGTCCTCTTGGACTCGACAAAGTACACCCAGAGCCACCGGATAGTGTTAAGGAAAAGTTAAATCCTTTAAACCGTTTGCCTGGAGACTCTTGTGACTGAAAAGGACCGCTGTATTGAACCTGACAGCTCAGTGTTAGCTACTGGGTGTCTCCAAATCAAAACAGTAATCCCTCCTTTCTTTCGAGAGCGTGTCGCGGAGTCCTGCTGTCATCGATGGAACGGGAAGGCACGGTGACAGATCTACACTGTTAACCCACGACGAGCACTTGTCACCGGCATGATAGACTGTTGTACTCCGAGCGATATAATGATGAACATTTGATCCAACATGGTGAACCAAACCTCTGTAACTGGACAGTAAGATTATAGTGGGCGGTCAACCAATAGGCGACGGCAGCGTCATGATGTTGCTGTAATCTCCTTGATTGACATTTAAGGTGGCCAATGGTTTACGCGGGCTGACTGAGTGTTGTTACTGCGTTCTAATGTCCCTTTGAAGCATAAAGAGAGCCACTTTGTTGGACAGTGAGTAACATAAAATACGTATTAGTGACTAAAATCGAGTCACGGTTTTTATACGTCAGTACAATCTGCTTGATACTACGTTGACATACATCGATTCTTCCATTACCGTGAATATCAAATCCAATCTTTCTTCAGGAAAGCCACTTTTAATAGATATGGAAACTGTTTTCATACATTTTAGGGCTGAACGATTTAGAATTTTTTTTTAATGACTACTCGACCCCCCCATATTCAAACTGCGATTTTGTAGATGATCGTTTTTTTTTTTAAAGATCCCCTTCTCGTGTATTTTTAAACAAACAAAAGAAATAGATTAATCAGTATTACATTGAAGAATATCAGATTTATTATACCAACAAGTATAGGTTAGGTTTACGCTAAAATAAAGGCAAATGGCCGATTAATGAATATCTAAGGCGGTTTATCAGCAGTATCTCACAAAAGTGAGTACACCCCTCTCATTTCTGCAATGTTTTAATTATATCTTGTCATGGGACAACACTGAAGAAATGACACTTTGAGACAATGTTAAGTAGTCACTGCAGCGCTTGGATAGCTAAGTAAATGTATTGTTACTTCAAAGTAACTCAAAATACAACAATGAATGTGTAAAATGCTGGCAACAAAAGTGAATACACCCCAACTGAAAATGTCAAAATTGGACCCAAATGTCAATATTTTGTGTGGCGGCCATTATTTTCCAGCACTGCCGTAACCCTTTTAGGCATGGAGTTCACCAGAGCTTCACAGGTCGCCGCTGGAATCCTCTTCCATGATGACATCGCGGCACTGGTGGATGTTGGAGACCTTGCGCTCCTCCACCTTCAGTTTGAGGATGCCCCACAGATGTTCAATAGGGTTTAGGTCTGGGGACATGCTTGGCCAGTCCATCACCTTCACCCTCAGCTTCTTTAGGAAGGCAGTGGTCGTCTTGGAGTTGTGTTTGGGGTCGTTATCGTCTTGGAATACTGCTCAGCGGCCCAGTTTACAGAGGGAGGGGATCATGCACTGCTTCAGTATTCCACAGTACATGTTGGCATTCATTGTTCCCTCGATGAACTGTAGCTCCCCAGTGCCAGCAGCACTCATACAGCCCCAGACCATGACGCTCCCACCACATGCTTGACTGTAGGCAAGACACACTTGTCTTTGTACTCTTCACCTGGTTGCCGCCACACACGCTGGACACCGTCTGCATGGCTGTCGTGCCAGGAAAAAGCCTCTTCTAAAAAAGATGCATGTCCTGTGGTCTGATGAGACCAAGAAAAACATATTTGGTTTGGATTTTGCCAGTATTTTACACATTCATTGTTGTATTTTGAGTTACTTTGAAGTAACAATACATTTACTTAGCTATCCAAGCTCTACAGTGACTACTTAACATTGTCTCAATGTGTCATTTCTTCAGTGTTGTCCCATGATAATATATGATTAAAACATTGCAGAAATGAGAGGGGTGTTGTTGGGTTGACAACATTTATCTGAAATCAATCTCGGAGACGGTAGGTCTTTCTTGGCTTAGCGTTTTCTCCTGCGCAGAAGGGCGCATCCCGGACACAGCAAGTGTGGCTGAGATTCGCACTCTGCTCTGAGATTTGCCGTGCTTTTATTGAGAGAGAAACAAAGGGGCAAGTGTACATGGTCGAATAGGTTTCCAGACAGAAAGAACAACATTCCATAGTTATATCCCATTACCACAGAACACAGGGAGTACTCTTTATGAGTGGGCAGTATGGACGTCTCATGACCATTAGCTCAACAAAGATGTAGTCTTTAGTGCCTCTGGGAATACATTGCTGTGCCGTACCCATGACCTTTGTCCGCTTCAGCCGTCCCATGACAATCTCATGATCTGCACATGTCTAGCTAACTGTGGGGCTTATTGTATAGCGCGGCTAATGACTGCCATATGCCCCCAAGTCATTTTCACGAGGCCAGATTCTGCGGAGAATCTTGCACACAAAAGTAGTTACATAGAATCCAATGATAAAAAGTATATCATTTCCATCATTCCCCCCTGTTTAACATTGGAATTCATGGAAAACAAAACATCAACTAATAACTACATATGTGTATAAATGAGTATATGCTTACACAATATAGTATAGTACCATCAAAAAGCATGAAAGTTTACATTCCAGAGTTTATCAGAACTACAGCTCTCCATTCGGCTTTTGCTGAGTTCGTCATAATGGAATGTTTTTTTTTTTTTCTTTTGGATCATCAATAGGAAGAAAAATAGACAGGTAGGTGATTTACGCAAGGTGGTCCCACTCATCTTGTTCACGCTGGACCAACATGATATTCTGGACAGCAAACGCTGATGTCAACATTTTAGTCATCATGTGACGAATACAAGGTATGATGCAGGATGTAAAAATACAGAGAAATAACAGTATGACAACTAAAACAGTTGCAACCTTCAAGAGAAGTTGCCTCCAATCACCGTAAAACAGCCACCAAAAGGGATGGGCATCCTTGGCTGGAGCTTCATCTTGGGACATAGCCTTACGGAGGTTCCGAAGTCCTTGTAGCGCATATTCGATGTGGGTGTCATTTTCTCCTGGGATGTAGGTACAACAGGAAGTACCAACTATTTCACACACACCTCCTTTTTCGGCAGGCAGGAGGTCCAAAACCATTCGGGACTGTAGTGCCATTATTTTCAGAGCCTGCAGCTCTGTCTGGTAACCTGTAAGGGCTTCAAGAGTAAAATTGGCAAAGCTCTTCAACCTGTAGTCCATGGTTTCTATTCTGAGAATAGTTTTAGCCACACCCTCCTGTGGAAAGAGTGTGAGCGCCACCTTTTGTCCTGTGCTCCAAAGCTTGTATTCATCTGGTACGTCTGAGCCCCAGACACTGTCGTAGGGGTGGAAGGTGGGAGCCACAGCTGCACGGGTCTTTCGTTGATGATGTTCCTGAAAATGTGTCAGACTGAGGAACACAGTGTGATCTGACACATATACGGGGGCACATGTGCCATCCCATCGTCCGGGAAGGATTGCGTAGCCTCGGCGACCACAGAGCCACCATCCCCCTTCGATGATAGAATGGGGATTTTCGCCTCCTGCTAGGATTTGTCTGATTGCTACTGTGGTATTCATCGAGGTCTCGCTGGTACCTTCTAGAAGTGCGGTGGTGATGCAGCGCTTTGTATCTCCCACCTTTATTCCATCAACACGTCTTCGTCGGAAGCACAAGGGATGTGAGATGGCTTTACTCACTTCGAGAGTCACTGGAGCGGGTGTGACAACAGAACTTTTTGCCACTATTGTGAATGGCCTGGAGATGTTGTAACAGGGATGGGTGGCCAGTTGTGCATCGCTAATTCCTGACTGTTTCAGTCCTTCGAGGGGATTAAACCCAAAAGCCCTTAGTAATGCGAAACACCATCCATTTTTCTCTGGCATCGGTCGGGCATGTAGGATGGGCTGTTGACTTGATCGTGGCATTATGGAACATACGTAACAGTCAGTTTGGTTGGATGCTTTGGCCAACATTGACACATACTGGTACCACATGTTGTCTGCATGTGGTATATCTGGGTTTATCGTTATATACTTTGTCAACAGTTCGGTCGTCATTCTCTTGATTCGGGTGGGAGTTCCCCTTTCCCCTTGGGGACCCTGGACACTCCATGTCATCGGCAAGCATGCTACAGCCACAGCACAGACAAGCACTCCTCTGAGTGCCATTTTCTGTTCAGTTCCACAGAGCCACTTGAACCCCCAGGGAGCTAAATGGTCAGGATTCTTAGATCTTCACCGGTTTGAGACTGATGCCAAACTATAATTGACACCCCCTTTGTAGCCAGACTTCGTCCTGACCGGGGCCTAGGGGCCAAGCACTCTCTGCAGCTTACAGTGGCTGAGATGTATCCAGCTGGGTCTTTCTGCAATCTTGACAGCGGTGGGTGTGGCGAGTAGGACTTGGAATGGTCCCTCCCACCGGGGTGAAGACCACGTCTTTCTCTTGATTACTTTGATGAAGACCCAGTCGCCTGGTTTCGCGGAGTCATCCTGTGGGGATAAAGGAGTGGAGGGCAGTAAATTTGCATTTGAGACTTCTTTCATTTGCATGGTTTTGATCATGTAGTCAGCTAAAGTTAGCTCTTCTGTGGCTATGTCTAGATCATGTGAGAACAGAGGGAGCCTGTATGCTCTGCCATGAATGATCTCATAAGGGGTTAAACCCTTGCTACAGGGCGTAATCCTCATATAGAGTTTTACCAAATCTAGACATTCGGGCCATGGTCTTCCTGTTTCTGCCATGCATTTGGTTAGTCTATTTTTAATTGTTCCATTGGTCCTTTCAACGAGGCCAGCGCTCGATGGATGATAGGAACAATGATTTTTTAATGTAATCTGCAAATGTTCAGCCATCTTATTAATGACTGAATTGACAAAATGTGGCCCATTGTCGCTGTAAATGGTCTCTGGGATTCCATAGTTGGGAATGATGGTCTTGCAGATAGCCTTCGCTACTGTTATAGCATCTGCATTTTTTGCTGGGACTATTTCTGTCCACCTTGAAAAGGAATCGATTAGGACTAAACAGTATTTGTACAGTCCACACCTGTTTAGTTCTATGAAGTCCATATGCAACATTTGAAACGGGTATGTTGGTTCCGGGAATTTTCCTCTTTTTGGCCTTACGTTCCCTTGTGGATTATTTCTTATGCATACTTCACATGCTCTACAAAAAAGTTTTGAGTACAAATTGAAACCATATGTTGTAAAGTGTTGTGATATTAGCTCCTGCATCCCCCCTGTCGACACATGAGTACTTCCATGTGTCGAAATCGCAGCTGCTTTAAAAAGGGATTTAGGGAGAACAGGCTTATCATTTACAACGTATATATCTTTGTCTGTCAGTTGTGCTCCTTTAGCTATCCACATTTTCTGTTCCTGTTTAGGGGCTAAATGTTGCATATCATGCAGAATCTGTGTATTTATTAGTTCCTCCTTATCTGATGGCAAGCTCAGAAATAGATCTGAGGTTCCATATTTGCCTGTAGCAGCTTCCTTTGCTATTTTATCTGCTAGGGCATTGCCCAGTGATACCACGTCTTTCCTCCATGTGTGTGCCTCGCATTTGCAAATTGCAAGCTTTGTGGGCAACATTACTGCCTGGAGGAGCTGGATTAGAAGTTGTGCATGTGTTATTTGTTTTCCTGTTGAGGTTATCATTCCACGCCTTTCCCATTGTTTTGCAAAATAAAAAACTGTTGAAAATGCATACTGGCTGTCTGTGTATACAGTCAGGTCTTGTCCATCTGCTAGAGTGCATGCTCTGGTCAGTGCAATGATTTCAGCTGCTTGAGCTGAGAAATGCGAAGGAAGCGTTGCCGCTTCTATCACTGTATCTGGGTTTTCCACTACAGCATAACCTGTCTGCGTTTTTCCTATTGGTGTTCTTGAGCAAGATCCATCTACAAACCACGTTTTACCTGAGGTGAGTGGTGTGTCTGACAAATCTGCTCTGGGCAGCTGCAGTTGTTCAGTTTCCTCTACACAATTATGAGGTATACCATCATTTGGTGTAGGGAGTAAAGTAGCTGGATTTAATATAGTGCAGCGTTTAATGGTTATGTGTGGCTGTGACAGCAACAGAGCTGTGTAGGACAAATGCCTGGCTGGAGACAGCATATTCATTTTACTTTGAAGTAGCAACACATCAACAGCATGTGGTACAAACAGGTCTGTGGGATGGAACAAGATAACATCTGCTGACGATTCTACTGCCATTGCGGCGGCACATATAGCCTGAACACATGGTGGCAAAGCTCTAGCTACAGGGTCAAGTCTTTTGGAATAGAAAGCTATTGGTAGCCATTTCATACCGTGTTGTTGAGTCAGCACTGATGTCATAAACCCATCTTTACAGTCCACTGTTTGCATAAACCTTTTGCTGTAATCAGGTAGGATCAAATTTGTTGTTTGAACCAATGCCATTTTCAATTTTGTGAATGCTTCTTCTGCTTCTGGTGTCCATGTGATTTTATCTTTGAGTGCTAATAGCTGTCCATGAGCTACCTCTATCAGTGGTTGAGCCATTTCAGCATAGAATGGAACCCATGCTCTGCAGTAATTACATAGTCCTAAGAAAGACATAAGTTGTTTCTTTGTGACAGGTCGTGGTGTGTCTAATATAGCTTGTTTCCTGCCCTGTTGTACTGCTCTTCCCTTTGCTGAGAGTGTATGACCAAGATAATTTACTTCTGGTCTTACCCATTGTAACTTCTGTTTGCTGACTTTATTTCCTGTCTGGCCTAGGTGTTGCAGAAGGCGGAGGGAATCCTGTCTGCATGCTTCCTTTGTTTCTGAAGCAATTAAAATATCATCAACGTAGACCAGTACTTGACTCTCAGATGAAGGTGTGAAACCAGTCATACAGTTCATGATAGCCTGTGTGAAAATGGTTGGGCTATCGGTAAAACCTTGTGGTAATCTAGTATAGGTGTACCCCTGACCCTTATAGGTGAATGTGAACCAATATTGAGAATCATCAGCAACAGGAATAGAGAAAAATGCATTACTTAAATCAATCACTGTAAAATTAGTCCTATTTGGCTGTAATGAATTTAGTAATGTGTGCGGATCAGGAACATTTGGTGCTCTGGTCTGCACTGCACCATTTACAGCTCTCAAATCCTGGATCATTCTCCACTTTGATGCCTCTGCTTTTTGAACAGGGAATATAGGTGTATTACATGGAGAGTCATTACATTTCCTAATTATTCCTGCTTTTAACAGGTCTTTAATGACTGGTTCAATGCCTATAGAAGCTTCAGGCTTCAGAGGATACTGTTTTACTCTGGGTCTGTAAGAAGATATCGGTTTAATTTCCACAGGTGGAATGGCTGTAATCAGACCAACATCTGTCGGGCCCGTGGCCCACACAACAGGATCTACATTCTTCAAATCTTTTTCATCCTCTTCTGAAAATGCAATTGTTGCTGTCTGTCATTCTAGGGCATGGATTTTTGGGGTAGCTGTGAATAACATGCAAAATTTATGTCTATACATGTCACAGCTTGGGCTGTATTCGCAACTTGGAGCTTCCCATCCCATTTCACAAGGCTTATAATCAGTTGCTGTGACAGCTATTTTTAGCTTCGGACCTGTGTCTTTCCACTGAATATGTTCTGGTTTCAAAAGTGACACGTGGGGCATTGACCCTCCTCTATACATGTTTTTTAGATTTGTAGGTAAGATTACTGTGGCACCTGCGAATGATCTGTGATCAGAATATATATAGTCAATGGACACTGGAACGGAGGGCTGGTTTAGGAACTCCTCACTATATTCACTATCTGTACATGGTGAAACTTTCATTGTGACATGTAATTTGGTGTACTGCATTTCATCTTGTAAATCAGAAATAGTGGTTTTTGCAAATTTGATCAGATCTGCAGTTTCTCGGTCACAGAGGGAGTATGGGAAATCAAGTGAATAGTAAACGGCTTCATCATCCTCTGTGAGTAAGAGGTGTGGCACTCTGGCTGCTGTCATCCCATCTTTTAGTGGGAACACAGCTATGCCCAGGGCTGACATTAAGTCCCTTCCCAGGAGATTTACAGGACAGTGTGGTGAATAGACAACTGGTGCTGAAATCACGCTGCCTGTTTCTGGATCTTTAACCTTTAGTGGTAGGGTCATGTGTTCCAAGTATGTCTGACCATTAGCTGTTTTGACCCAAATTGACTGTTTTCCAGTGGTCAAGCCCTTAACTTAGTGTCTTAAAACTGATGTACAGGCGCCAGAATCACACAAAAAGGTTACTTTTTGTTCATTAACAATTAAATCTATTAATGGTTTTTCTTTTAAGTGACTCAATGATTCGACTGCTGTAAAAACATCCAAGAGGTCATGCCTGTCTTCAACATTTAGTCATGCGCTCTGTTCTGGCCGCGGTCCTTTTTTCTTTTTAGGACATTCTTTGGCCCAGTGGCCTTTTTCTCCACAATGCCAGCAGGCATTGGGGTCGCCAGACCAGCGGGGAGGATTCTTGGAAGCTGATCCTCTACCTCTCCCCCTGAAATTTCCTCTGCGTCCACCTCGGCCTCGATAGGGCAGGTGGTTCTGATAGAAGAATTCAGATTCTTCCACGCAGTCCGAGTCTGCCCAAAACACTCCAGCTGACCCTGTTGGAGTTTTAGGTTTCTTTACAATTTTAGCAGCATGTCTAGCCCATTGCATTACAGTGGAAACACTAGCTGTGTCTACCTCTACATTGTGTTTCCGAATCCATTCACTGATTTTGGATTCCATTCCATTTAAAAGGGCATTTTTTAATTGCTGTTGGTAGGGGCCTGCGTCTTGGTCGTCTGCGGGAATTCCACTGTGAACTCTAAATTCTTTTTCAAATCTCACTCTAAAGTCATCAACATCCTCACCCAATTTTTGTTTTATCCCTGCCAAACGTCCATAATCAGCTCTTCTCCTAAATGTTGTTCTACATCGGTCCCATAAAGCGTTTAATTGAGCCAAATATGGACCTCTTAATTGTCCATCATTTGGGTATTGAAAAACTTCCCCTTGATTAGTTCTACCTGTGTAATCTCCCCTCACTCTTCCCCATAAACGAGGGATGGAGCACTGGAAAGCTTCTCCTGCCTCCCTACCATTTAATCTATATGAGTGTATTACTCCTTCCATGTCTCTGATCCAGGATTCTACATCCTCTTGTGGATCAGGGATTCCCTCAACAGCTTCTCTGCACTCTCTGTTTGACCAAGGTCGAAACACGTACATGTGTTGATTATTTGGTCCGTCGGCATTTGGATTAGGGACCTGAATCATGGGATAATTGCCCATTATCGGGTCGTCACCTTCCTCGTCTGAGTATTTGTCGCGTGTTAGTTCAGTCATTTTGTCTGGGACAGCCTGCGGCTGGACTGTCATTCGTGTTGTCTTTTGTCTAGTGTGCTGAGAAACCGGAGAATAGGGTGGGGGCACACTGGCTTCAGCTCTAGCTGCGGCCTGCAATTCCCTCGAGGGATATAGACTGAAATGCTTAGGTTGTGCTTGAACTGCTTCTCCATTCACTCCGTCAAGTCCTTGTGGTGCCACGTCATTTTGTCTCTGTCTTTGTCCTCCTTGTCCTTCATTGTCTTCTGGCTTGACAAAACAAATTGTACCAGTCATTTTATTTTGCTGTGCTTTTCGGTCCTCTCTAGCTTTTAGTCCAGCTATGCGTCGTTTTTCAGCCTCTTTTAACCATAACTTCGCACATCCCAATTCTTTTTCCTTTTCTTCTTTTTTCTTTCCTTTTTTCATAATCACACTAGCCTCAAGTTTGGCAACTACATTTTTCCACTGATCTACTTTAAGGTGACCAGTCACACCATACTTTTTGTTCCATTTTGTCAACCATTCGATACTGTCTGGAAAGTTATTTAACATATACTTTTCATCTCCTGATACCTTGTCAGTAACACTTTGACGGCCCCCCATTTTAATCAATTTGGTCCAACTGTCAAATCCTAGGGATTTCTAAAGTTGGAATGTTTCTTTAGTGGGATAACGACTTTCTGTGGTAATTCCTGCTTCGACCAGTTTACTGGTGAGGAATTCTTGCCTGTGCTTCCACAGAAATTCGTTATTTCTTCCCACTATGTTACATGCAGCACAATACCGAGTGATACGTGCTACCACTCACACCACGGAATTTTCTTAACACAACGAGGTGTATTTACGTCTACAAGTACATCTGTAGACCGAATTCCTATTATTTGGAATTCACAACAAGGACTCCGCCGCCCTTACCCGGGTACCCTTTTTCTGGGGACTGAAATACCCCAACCACGCGGCCAACGAAGAGATCTCACCAAGTCTCCGAGAGATTCCTCTTGAAGATTCCGTCAATCGTCACCGCCGAGAGGTGCTGAACTGGACTTCGCCGGCCTGGTGGATGAACGTCGCTCCCCAGGGCTTTCTTCAGGCGTCCTTTGACCCCTGCCGTGCACGGATTCGGCGTCTTCAACACTCCTCGGATCAGCGAGCAGATTTTCAGGAAATCCCGGACGAGCCCCCAAAAATGTTGGGTTGACAACATTTATCTGAAATCAATCTCGGAGACGGTAGGTCTTTCTTGGCTTAGCGTTTTCTCCTGCGCAGAAGGGCGCATCCCGGACACAGCAAGTGTGGCTGAGATTCGCACTCTGCTCTGAGATTTGCCGTGCTTTTATTGAGAGAGAAACAAAGGGGCAAGTGTACATGGTCGAATAGGTTTCCAGACAGAAAGAACAACATTCCATAGTTATATCCCATTACCACAGAACACAGGGAGTACTCTTTATGAGTGGGCAGTATGGACGTCTCATGACCATTAGCTCAACAAAGATGTAGTCTTTAGTGCCTCTGGGAATACATTGCTGTGCCGTACCCATGACCTTTGTCCGCTTCAGCCGTCCCATGACAATCTCATGATCTGCACATGTCTAGCTAACTGTGGGGCTTATTGTATAGCGCGGCTAATGACTGCCATATGCCCCCAAGTCATTTTCACGAGGCCAGATTCTGCGGAGAATCTTGCACACAAAAGTAGTTACATAGAATCCAATGATAAAAAGTATATCATTTCCATCAGGTGTACTCACTTTTGTGAGATACTGTACTTCAGTTAGTTGTTAACTAAGTAAAGCAAGGTTTGACCAACCTTTCTTAAACCGAGAGCTACTTCCCGGGTACTGATTAAGGCAAAGGGCTACCAGTTTGACACACACTTCTGAAATAGCCAATTTGCTCAATTTGGCTTTCACTATGTGTTATTATTGTCATTTCCAGTTCACATGTAAGTGTGATTTTAACAAGAATAGCAAAAATACAGTCAAACCTTGTTTTTTGACCACAATCCGTTCCAGAAGGCGGTTCGGGAAGCGAATCGGTCGAATTCCAAATCTAGTTTTCCCATTACAAATAATGGAAAATTTTTCAATCCGTTTCAAGACAAAAAAACCCGCCTTTTTAAAGCATTTTTTTCATTTGCGCATATTTGTCCGATCACGCAACTGCAGCGCACCGCGAACGTGCAACCGTAGCGCGTCGCCCACCGCACAACTGCAACGCGCTGGTCGCATTATTGTGACAGAGCCGTCGCTGAAATTTAGAAAATATTTTTAAAGTCGTGATGTACTTTCCAAAATTTAAGTGGACCTAAGTGCGCAGGGAGCTTAATTTTGTCCGATCGCGCAACTGCAGCGCACCGCCGAACGCGCAAATGTAGTGCGTCGCCGATCGTGCAACTGCACCGTGCTGGTCGCATTATTGTGACACAATTATTGTGACAGAGCCGTCGCTAAAATTTAGAAAATATTTTTAAACTCCTGATGTACTTTCCAAAATGTAAGTGGACCTCAGTGCGCAGGGAGCTTAATTTGGTCCGATCGCGCAACCGCAGCGCGCCGGGCGCTCACTGTCGCATTGCTTTAAGAGCGTCTTTGTGTTTTAGGATGGCTTTACTGCTCCCACTTGCTTTCTTTGGAGGCATGATTAGGGGTTAATACAATCCTCAAAGTAACTAAAATACAATAACAACGGAATCAGTTGGCAGCCGGGCCGCGCGGTCGGGTTTTCTCGGGTCCTCCCGGCTCATCTCGCAGGGTTCGACTTCCGAATTTTGTTCGACAACCGAAGCAAAAAATCTCGAATTTTTTGTTCGAATTCCGATTTGTTCGAGAACCAGGACATTCGAAAACCGAGGTTTGACTGTAAAATAAATAGATGCAGCTCACTGACAAGTGGCGCTATTTGATCTTGAAGTGTAATTTGGAATTCCCTCTCTATTCCTGTAGGTGGCCTTAGAATGTCCACCTGGCGTCAGTGATACGATTCTATTCTATATTTGCTGGTCAGGGAGAATTCAGTTTCAGCAATGTGTGCAATCCTATAGTAAGGTAAAGTGGCTGTTGTCGTCCATCACCAACAGCGCTGGTCAAGATCTCCTTTTAAGGACTGAAGTAAACTAGTAGATTGAAAACCGCAGCTGGTGCACAAAGCCATGACATCAGCTCCTTGCCAGGTATAAAAGATACGGGCCTGACAGGGGTTGGGGGGGCTTTTTACATCCATGCCTGGGGCCACTCAACTTTTTGGAAAGACTTCACTCTGACATCGGTCGAATAAAATCTTTTCCCAATCAGCCGTGGGTCTCTGAAGTGCTTATTTGTCTGGAAACAGCCACCGATCACCGAGTGTTTTTTGGAGACCAGCGAAGCAGCAAAAAACATATACCACAAGCTAATTTTAGAACAGTCCTGCGGGTGACTCATGCGGTCCTCACGGACGACCTGGTGCCCACGGGTACCGTGTTGGTGACCCCTGAAGTAAACACTTCGACTTGCAGTCTTTTAAGACAACAAAATTCTACAAAAAATTAAGTGTGCTGTCATCATAAATCAATATTAAAAAATCGGATTACAACAATATTGCAACATCCAGTGGAGGAAATAAATATTTGATCCCCCACTAATTAAATAAATGAACAGTCTCAGAATTTTATGGCAGCTTTATTTGACCATTTATAGAAATATCCCAAAGACCCAAGAAATTTACATCAAATGTAAAATAAAAATTCATTTGCATTTCATTGTGGAAAATAAGTATTTGATGCCATGCTAACCATGAGCAATGCTGCCTCCCATAGACCAATGACATACTCTTCATCTCAGTGGTCATTACCTGCATGAGAGACACTTGTCCTAAATTGTCACCTGTATAAAAAAACACTTGCCCATAGACTCAGTGAGATCTCCACCAAGACCAAAGAGTTCTTTGAAGAAGTCAGGGACAAATTTGTTGACATACACAAGGCTGTAATGGGCTAAAAAACACTAATTGATCTCTTTGGACGCAACTCAAATCAACCTGTTTGGGGGAATACAAATGATGAATATGACCCCAAAGGATACCATCCCCAATATCAAGCATGGCCGTATATATTTAGCTTCATTATTATTACATTAATTTAGCTATTCAAAATAAGTTCACATGCGCAGCGTGATTAGTACCGACTGTGTGAAGAGATCCACCTGCATGAAGTTATTTTGTGAAATGAAATGAATCCTTTTGACATTCGCATCGAACGCTTTAAGGTCAAAACTGTGAAAATCCGTGTTAGAGATTTGCTCACTCCAACTTATTTTGCAAGAACCACACGGGAGACAGGCAAGTTCTTTTAGACACCTGCAGGTGGAGAGTTCACTCGCTCCAGAATGAAGTCTGAAAAGTCTCCTTCCTGCAAGGGCATATTTATTAGGAGGAACAGAGTGGGGGTGAGAGTGGACAGGTTTGGTGAACCCCCGGCCTCTGGTAAGATCAGAGCAGGGGGTGTTTTACGATGTTGTGGGAAACAGAACAACTTTGATTGCTTCCTCTGCAGCTGGTCACTCAAGCAGAGGAAGCAACCACTTTACTTTACTACGTTGTGAGAGCAAGACAAGATTGGTTAATCATTATAATCTACATTCCAACATAATCCTATGATAACGATAACCTGGAAAACCCTAACAATCCGAGTGGG
Source organism: Syngnathus scovelli (assembly GCF_024217435.2). Taxonomy (NCBI): domain Eukaryota; kingdom Metazoa; phylum Chordata; class Actinopteri; order Syngnathiformes; family Syngnathidae; genus Syngnathus; species Syngnathus scovelli. Next base: position 14,932,557 of record NC_090853.1, on the reverse strand, counting down.
ATAAATCCGATTTCCATTCTATGGGCGCGTTCAGAAATTCACTTGACGTGCACGAGTTCAAGTGTGACTGTTCGTGAATAAATGTGACTCTTCGTAAATGTGTCTCTGGCGCTATGACCAGAGACATGCAAAAATTCAGCCAAGTATCATATAAAAATCCAAATAGGTTAAAACAGGCAATAACTGAAATCGTTATTGGTGCATTTCTGCATATTCAATTTGCATGTTCTTAAAATAAATCAATAAAATAAACACAGAACATAATTTATTTTTAGTCTGTAATATGATAAGCTTTTATTAAAACAACTCAAACTAAGAACATCAACAACAATTTGGCCTGTTTATTATGTAATAATTTAATTAAAATTACTCTTTAAACTATGAGACAATGTTTGTATCAGTCAAAGTAATGAGCTATTTTTACTCAATTTTACTCATCGTACTCAACATTTTATTTATTACTCACATCTTTGTTTATTACTCATGTGCAATATTCTCTTTTGTACTATGTATTTCTGTGTATGCTACTGCAAACCGGATTCGGTTGAAGTTGGGAAATTGTGTAAAATGTAAATAAAAACAAAATACAATGATTTGAAAATCCTTTTCAACCTATATTCAATTGAATACACTACAAAGACAACATATTTAATGCTCAAACTCATAAACTTTATTTTATTTTTCAAATAATAATTAACGGCTCGGTGGCGCACTGGGTGGGCACGTCCGCCTCACAGTTAGGAGGGTGCGGGTTCGATTCCACCTCCGGCCCTCCCTGTGCGGAGTTTGCATGTTCTCCCCGAGCCCGCGTGGGTTTTCTCCGGGCACTCCGGTTTCCTCCCACATCCCAAAAACATGCTTGGTAGGCCGATTGATCACTCCAAATTGTCCCTAGGTGTGAGTGCGAGTGCGAATGGTTGTTTGTCTCTGTGTGCCCTGCGATTGGCTGGCAACCGGTTCAGGGTGTCCCCCGCCTACTGCCCGATGACGGCTGGGATAGGCTCCAGCACGCCCGCGACCCCCGTGGGGAATAAGCGGTTCAGAAAATGGATGGAAATAATAATTAACTTAGAATTTTATGGCTGCAACACGTGCAGTAGAAGTTGGGAAAGGGCATGTTTACCACTTTGTTACATCACCTTTCCTTTTAATAACACTCAATAAACGTTTTGGAAGAGAGGAGACTAATTCTCTTAGCTTCTCATGTGGAATTCTTCCCCATTTTTGCTTGATGAACCGCTTCACTTGTTCAACAGTCCGGGGTCTTCCCTGTCGTATTTTACGCTTCATAATGCGCCACACATTTTCAATGGGAGACAGGTCTGGACTGCAAGCGGGCCAGGGGAGAACCTGAGCTATTTTACTCCGAAGCCACACTGTTGTAACACGTGCAGAATGTTGCTTGGCATTATCTTGCTAAAATAAGCAGCAGCGTCCATGAAAAAGATGTCGCTTGGACGGCAGCATATGTTGCTCCAATATCTGTATGCACTTTTTAGCATTTATGTTGCCTTCACAGATATGTAAGTCACCCATGCCATGGGAACTAATGCACCCCCATACCATCACAGATGCTGGCTTTTGAACTTTGCGTTGATAACAGTCCGGATGGTCCGCTTCCTCTTTGGTCACAACGTCCAGTGTTTCCAAAAACAATTTGAAAAGTGGACTCATCAGACCACAACACACTTTTCCATTTTGCATCAATCCATTTTACATGAGCTCGGGCCCAGAGAACCCGGTGGCGTTTCTGGATGTTGTTCATAAACAGCTTTTCCTTTGCATGGTAGAGTTTTAACCCGCACTTACTGATGTAGTGACGTACTGTATTTACTGACAGTGGTTTTCTAAAGTTTTCCTGAGCCCATTTGGTGATATCCTTTACACACTCATGTCGGTTTTTAAGGCAGTGCTGTCTGAGGGATCGAAGGTCACAGTCATTCAGTCTTGGTTTCCGGCGATGGCGCTTTCGTGCAGTGATTTCACCAGATTCTCTGAACCTTTTGATGATATTATGGACTGTAGATGTTGAAATCCCTAAATTCCTTGCAATTTTGCTTTGTGAAATGTTGTTCTTAAACTGTTCAACTATTTTCTCACGCAGTAGTGGACAAAGTGGTGAACCTCGCTCCCAATTAGCCTGATCACATGTGGGATGCTCCAAATAGGTGTTTGATGAAGGTATTTTTTGCCACCTTTCCCAACTTCTACTGGACGTGTTGCATCCATGAAATTCTAAGTTAATTATTATTTGGCAAAAAACAATTAAGTTTATCAGTTTGAACATTAAACATGTTGTCTTTGTAGTGTATTCAATTGAATATGGGTTGAGAAGGATTTTCAAATCGTTGTATTTTGTTTTTATTTACATTTTACACAATTTCCCAACTTCAACCGAATCTGGTTTGTAGAACCAGAATTTCCTGAGGGAGCAATCCAAAAGATAAATACATTTGAGTCTATGTCTAAGTCTAAAAAAAACAAAAGACAATGTCACCATTTACGGAACCTGATTTTAGTTTGATATAATCAAATTGTATTGTATTCTTCTTTCGGACAAAAGTGCCAAAGATCCTCGCGTAACAAGTGCAATTTCTGTCAGCAAGAAAGTGGTGAGTTCATTCTCCTTCAGCTGGAAGAAGAAAAAGGATTTTAGTCAAAATCAAACCAAACCAAAATGAAACTAACACAACACAAACTCACCACAGAGTTGCCAACTTGACGGGGCTCCAAACTTTCCCTAAGAGAGTGTTGAACCAAGAAAAGGACATTTCTCAGGCCCTGAAGGACCATAAGTAGACGAGGCACTTGATATGGAACATCAAGCGTATACACGGATGTAATGGAGTCCCTAAAGAAGGCCCTTTGTCCGCTGAGAGATTTCACAGTGGTACTTTCAGGGAAGGAGTACAGTATGTGAGTGTCTCCTATGTCAAGGCAGTCTTGCACCTGCTGAAAGTTTAACCTGGATGATGACGACAGATGAAGACAAACATGAATACAACTATCTTCAACTACCTTACAGAAAAATACCAGGATCCCACCACTGATGCCCTGCTGGACATGGCATCTCTTCTTGATTCCATCTTCAAATTCCAATAATATGCTGGATGCACTGTCATGCGGTCGCGTTTATTTTTCCGGGTTTCTGTCTCGTCGATGTCGTAATTTTACTTCCGGTTTTATTTTGTCGTCCCTTCCGTTTCAGTTTGTGTTTCCTTCCTCGGTGTTGGTTGTCTTGTCTTCCCTGATTCCGATTGTGTGCACCTGTGTAATTGACAATAATGGTCAGCACCTGTGTCCACGCCCTTTTGTGTGTATTTAGTCCGTGTCTTCCCCTTTTCCTGTGCCAGTGTGTCTTGCCTCGTCCCGACCACCAGCGATTCCTTGATGTCCAAGTTCTCAGTAAGACCCCTCCTCTCTGTCTCGCCACCGAGTGACGCTTTTGTTTGTACTTTTTGCCGCGTGTTATCCCTCGTAAGAGGCGTTTTGATTTGTACTTTTAGCCTTTTTTCTCGCCTCAGTGCGACGCCTTCTGTTTGTACTTTTTGCCACGCGTTTCCCCTCGCAAGAGGCGTTTTACTTTGTACTTTTGATCAGTGTGCTTGCTGGAATAAATCCAAGAAAGAAACGACTCTGCATCCGAGTCCTTCGCCTTGTCCCCTGCCTAACATGCACAAGCTCATGATCAGCCTCCATCCACATCACGGTCCCTCAGAACAAGTCTTTAGCACTGTTGGCATCATAGTAAATTGCTACTCTCAAGCCAGATAAAGTTGACAAATTCATCATCCTTGGCTAAAAATTTGATACTGTAATCTGTCAAATGAATATATTTCCTCTTAGAAGGAGATAAAAGCTCAAAGATGTATGAACAAAAATGGTTCTAAAGCAGCTGCATTGTTCACTCAGGTTTAGACACTGCAGTTAGATAATATTTGTACAAAATTGTTGCATTTTAAGAGACAACCAGTTCCTTTTCATTTTTATGTGAGCCTTTAGAATACACTTTTTGGTAGTGATTGGGGAATGAAGCGTCATGAACCGCTTGGAATATTTTTCTAAATGGTGCTCTTAGTTTCAAGATGCAGTGGAAACAGACCCGAGAAAACCCGACCACACGTCCCGGATGCCGACTGACTCCGTTCGTTATTGTATTTTCGTTACTTTGAGGATTGTATTAACCAGTGTCGTGCGGTGAGGTTCATGACGTCACCGCCCCCTCCCCGGTAAAATTTGTCTGGCACCTAACCGTGTCACAAAAAAGGTAAGGGAACGCTGCTCTAGTGTGGCTTATTCATTATTTAATTTGAACTTTTTAAATTAAAATCTCATATCAGCAGTCTTCACACATAAAAACACTCAAAAGAAGGAATGTAAAACGAAACAAATGGACGACTGCTCCTCAGTTGTTCACCGTAAATTTGAACTGGAGTTCTCTTATTCTACAGGTAGGCGCATGAAGCATCCCGGGATCACTAGCACCCCCTGCCATAAGGCTGGAGAACCTTTTTTCGTAGCCTCCGTAAGATCTCTTTTCAAAGCTGTTTTGTTCATGTAAAGCAGTGGTTCTCAAACTTTTTTCAGTGATGTACCCCCTTTGAAATATTTTTTCAGCCATGACCAGCGCAACACATTTCTGATCGAAAAGAAAGAGGTACAGGATTGTGCCATCAGTGTTTGATTTATTAAAGTTAAACAACTTGTAGCAATGTACCTGACAGACACATTTATGTTTCAAACAATGCATATAGAAACAAAAAAGATAAGAAGGCATAAACCCTTTCAAAACTCAAATACTGTATGCAGAACACTGCTAATTTATATTATTCTTTCTTGTAATAATTTCTTGCAAGGAAATAAAATATACATAACTAAAAATGTGTTCACAAAAATAAATTAACTTAATTATAAATAAATAATATCTTGTTTACAAAATATATTGATAACTTAATAATAAATAAAGATTTGCTCATAAAAAATAATCAACTTTACCTCTTTTGGGATATAAAAAAAACTTTTTTTCTCTTAAAATTGAATTGTTGCATTGAACATTTGATTTTGATTTGACAAGCATTGAACAAGCATTGAACAGTCTTGAAGCTTGAATGAGTCTTTTGCACTCATACTACATTTTAGTGAGAAATATGGGCTTGTACCTCACTGAGGATCTTTGTCACCCTTGGTGGCAGGGAGGCAACTGCTGTGATCAAGTTCTTCTCCAGGCTCAGTCTGTTTCTTTGCTTTGTTTTGATCACAGTCATGGCAGAGAAGGAGGTGTCATGCTGTCATGTGTCATCCGGATCACTTCCTGTTTTATTGTGTACTTTTCCTCTCGTTCCAGTCGGTGTGTCCTTCGCCTGTGCGTCCGGTCACGTGAACCCCTGATTCCCAAATGTGTGCACCTGCGTCAATGACCAACTGTCTTCACCTGTGTTCCCCTCCCGTGTCCATATAACCCGCGTCTTTCCCCGTGTCCAGTGCCAGTGCGTCTTGCCTTGTGAAAGAACACTAGCGATCACGAAATCCTCGAGTCCCGCCTAGAAGCCTTGTTTGATCACCCATGGTAACTTGGTTACATCGCTATCTTGTTATAGTATTTCCCTCGGTTCGAGGCGCTTTGATTTCCCCCTTTTTCTCCCTCGGTTCGAGGCGCCTTAGTTTCCCCTTTTTTTCCCTCATATTGAGGCGCTTTTTGTTATTACTACCAGTAGAGACAATAAACACATCTTTTGACATTGGAATCTCTGCATTCGAGTCCTCTCCCTGCTCCGCGCCTGACATTATGCACTGGCCAGACATGGACTCGGCAGAGACAGCGCAGCTGGTCGCCCAAGTACGCTCCCAGACGTCGCAGCTGGGCCAACAACAGAAGCAGGTAGACGCTCTGAGTGTTGGTGTCCAAGAACTGGTGAAGAACCAGGAAGGCTTCAGAGAGGCGGTGGCCGCCCAGGTGGATTCGCTGAATCATCAAATGCAAGACGTCCTCACGCTGCTGACCACGGGGCGAGCTGCGACGCACAGTTCCACAGCGGCGCCCCCTGTGGACCACCCGGCGCCCGCTCCTATGGCGTGTGGGATCAGACTGGCCTCCCCGGAATGATATGCAGGTGAACCCGGGCTGAGCCGAGCTTTTATAACCAATTGTGAGATGCAGTTCGAGCGAGCTCCAGGCGACTTCCCAACGGAACGCTCCCGTGTGGCATACACGATATCCTATTTGACGGGAAGAGCCCGGGTGTGGGCGACGGCAGAATGGGCCAGGAATTCCGCTACCTGTCACTCATTCTCCAGATTCATCGAGGCCCTGCGCATGGTGTTCGATCCAGTTCCCACGGACCGAGAGAAGGCACGGGAGCTGTGCCATATCACCCAGGGTCGAGAGACGGTCAGCGACTACGCGATCCGCTTCCGCATTCTGGCCGCGGAAAGCGGATGGAACTCGACGGCCCTGTACGATGCTTTTCTCCGGGTTCTTTCCGGGACCATCCAGGACCAACTCATTCCCCTCGATCTTCCTGTTGAACTCGACGCTCTCATCGCGTTGGCCATCCGAACAGACAACCGACTACAGGAATGGAGGAAGCAGCACGCAAGCCGGGGCGCGATCGTCACTCCTCCCGCATCAGTGGGAGGGCTGTCATCCCACGAGACGCACCACCAAAGATCGACCCCGGCATTGCCACTGGCTGGGACGGAACCCATGCAGCTCGGCAGGGCCAAATTGAGCGAAGAGGAAAGACAGCGTCGACGCCAGGAGGGCAGATGCTACTACTGCGGGGCGCTTGGTCATCTCCGCCTCTCCTGCCCGGAGCGGAAGGCGCTGAGGGTATGCACTTTCTCCGTGGTCCGGCAGAAGAATAGGGTTCTACCCGTTGGGACGCTAACCTGCCAAGGCAAGGTAATCGAGCTCGGCGTGTTGATTGACTCTGGAGCCGATGAGAATCTGATTGACTGGGCTTTCGCTCGCAGCTTAGGTGTAAAGACCGAACCCTTGAACACGACCATAAAGGCTAAGGCACTTAATGGACAAGCCCTTTTCGACGTATCCTATATAACCGAACCCCTCTCACTGTCTTTTGGGACTCATCATGAACTAGTAAGACTGCATGTAGTCACCTCCCCCCTGAATCCGCTTATCCTCGGTTATCCGTGGCTAAAACACAAGGGGAGACTTTATTCCCTTTCGGGCCCCGAAAAGAAGGCCTTAAATGACTATATTGACGCGTCACTTAAAGCGGGTCTGATCAGGCCGTCATCATCGCCTGCAGGGGCCGTTTTTTTCTTTGTGGGTAAGAAAGACGGTACCCTGCGCCCCTGCATAGATTACAGTCCCCTCAACCAGATCACTATTAAAAATCGGTATCCCCTCCCACTCATGTCGGCCGTGTTTGATCAGTTGCAGCAGGCTCGAGTATTCACCAAGTTGGATTTGCGTAACGCGTATCACCTCGTGCGCATTCGGGAAGGTGATGAGTGGAAGACGGGCTTCAACACCCCCAGGGGACACTTTGAATACCGGGTAATGCCGTTCGGCCTCACCAATGCCCCCGCGGTCTTCCAGGCCATGATCAATGACGTTCTGAGTGATTTCTTAGACCACTTTGTTTTCGTTTACCTGGATGATATCTTAATTTATTCACCAGATTTGAAGACCCATGAGAGGCAGGTTAAGTCGGTCCTGCAACGGCTCCTGGACCATCATCTTTATGTAAAGGTCGAAAAGAGCGAGTTCCACGCAGAGACGATATCATTCCTTGGCTTCATCATAGCCCCAGGGAAGGTCCAGATGGACCCAGCTAAAGTAAGCGCGGTGACCCAATGGCCGGTACCGGATAGCCACAAAAGAGTGCAGCAATTTCTGGGATTTGCTAACTTTTATAGACGGTTCATACGAGGCTTCAGCGCCATCGCGGCTCCCCTGCACGCTCTCACCTCCCCGACAATTCCTTTTCGCTGGACGGCGGAGGCTGAAGCCGCCTTCCAGGAGCTGAAGAGGCGGTTCACCACCGCTCCGATCCTCACCTTGCCCGACCCGTCTCGTCAGTTTGTGGTGGAGGTTGATGCCTCCAGTCAGGGAATCGGCGCCATCCTGTCTCAGAGATCCCAGGCCGACAACAAGCTCCATCCATGCGCCTTTTTGTCCCAACGGCTGACCCCCGCGGAGCAGAACTATGACGTCGGAGATCGAGAATTGTTGGCGGTCAAACAAGCTCTTGAAGAATGGAGACACTGGCTGGAGGGAGCCCAACATCCCTTTCTGGTTTGGACCGATCACAAGAACCTGCAATATATCAAGGAAGCCAAGCGATTGAACTCCCGCCAAGCTCGTTGGTCCCTGTTCTTTAACCGTTTCCATTTCACTTTGTCTTATAGACCGGGGGCCAAGAACATCAAACCAGATGAGCTGTCACCCATCTACAGCCCAGACCCGGTGTCCACAGAGCCAGAGCCCATTCTCCCCCCTCACTGTGTGGTGGGAGCCGTAACCTGGCCCATAGAGGACTTGGTGAAGCAGGAAAACCACGACGATCCACCTCCTAGGGGAAGTCCCGAGAATAGACTGTTTGTTCCGCCTGAGCTACGATCCCAAGTGATCCACTGGGCGCACACCTCCCGGCTCACATGTCACCCGGGCGTGCGAAGAACCCTGTACGTCATCCAACAAAGATTCGGGTGGCCCTCCATGGGGGCGGACGTCAGGGAGTATGTTGCAGCCTGTTCCATCTGTGCACAAAGTAAGAACACTCCCGGCAGCCGTGTGGGGTTGCTGCAACCTCTCTCCATTCCCTCTCGACCATGGGCCGACATCTCTGTGGATTTTGTCACGGGGCTGCCAGTGTTTAGCGGTAAGACGACGATACTCACCGTTGTGGATAGATTCTCCAAGAATTGCCCTGCCCAAATTACCTTCGGCTAAACGTACGTCAGTAGTCCTCATGGACCACGTCTTCAGGATTCATGGGTTGCCTCGGGACGTCGTGTCAGATAGGGGCCCCCAGTTCGTGTCCCGCTTTTGGAAAGCATTCTGCAAGCTTATAGGGGCCACCGTGAGCCTCACTTCGGGCTACCACCCGGAGGCGAACGGTCAAGCAGAGCGCATTAACCAGCAGCTGGAAACGGGCCTCCGCTGCTTGGTAACCCAAAACCCCTCGTCGTGGAGTCAAAACCTGACCTGGGTAGAATACGCCCATAACTCCCTTCCCACCACGCCTACCGGGATGTCCCCCTTCATGTGCGTATTTGGATACCAGCCCCCGCTCTTCCCCGACAGTGAGCCGGAGGTGTCAGTTACCTCGGCGCGCGCCGTGGTGAGACGCTGTCGGCGCATCTGGGCGGCGGCCAGGGCCACGCTGGTCCGCCAGGGCGACCGGGTGAAGAGGATGGCTGACCGGAGACGACGTCCGGCGCCCGCCTACCGGCCAGGCCAGCAGGTCTGGCTGTCCGCCCGGGACCTTCCCCTCCAGGTGGGCTCCAGGAAGCTGGCCCCCCGTTTTGTGGGGCCGTTCCCGATCTCCAAGGTCGTCGGTCCGGCGGCTGTGCGACTCCGTCTGCCTCGGTCCCTTGCGGTGCATCCCACCTTCCACGTCAGGAAGGTCAAGCCGGTTAGGGAGAGTGGGATGGTGCCGGCTCCCGCGGCACCCCCGCCTCCGCGGACGGTGGGAGGTGGGCCTGCCTACACGGTTAAGAAGTTGCTAGACGTGCGCCGGAAGGGCCGGGGCTGGCAGTTCCTGGTGGACTGGGAGGGTTACGGGCCAGAGGAGCGGCAATGGGTGCCGCGTAGCTATATCCTGGATCCCGGGCTACTAGATGACTTTTACGCGGCTCACCCCGATGCTCCGGGTCCGTCTGGGATCCGGCCCTAGAGGGGGGGGGGGTTATGTCATGCTGTCATGTGTCGTCCGGATCACTTCCTGTTTTATTGTGTACTTTTCCTCTCGTTCCAGTCGGTGTGTCCTTCCCCTGTGCGTCCGGTCACGTGAACCCCTGATTCCCAAGTGTGTGCACCTGCGTCAATGACCAACTGTCTTCACCTGTGTTCCACTCCTGTGTCCATATAACCCGCGTCTTTCCCCGTGTCCAGTGCCAGTGCGTCTTGCCTTGTGAAAGAACACTAGTGATCACGAAATCCTCGAGTCCCGCCTAGAAGCCTTGTTTGATCACCCATGGTAACTTGGTTACATCGCTATCTTGTTATAGTATTTCCCTCGGTTCGAGGCGCTTTGATTTCCCCTTTTTTCTCCCTCGGTTCGAGGCGCCTTAGTTTCCCCTTTTTTTTCCTTCATATTGAGGCGCTTTTTGTTATTACTACCAGTGGAGACAATAAACACATCTTTTGACATTGGAATCTCTGCATTCGAGTCCTCTCCCTGCTCTGCGCCTGACAGGAGGTCTCACATAAATATGTGGAGGCAAAGGGCAGCAACTGCTCCAAAGCTTTCTGTCCCAGCTCAGGGTGCTCCTGCCTCACACACACCCAAAACTGTGTGAGAGTGGATGCGCCAAACTTCATCTGGTCAGATGCCACTTGCATCAGTTTTTCCTGGTGAGTGACAGGAAGCTTGCTTCTCTTTGCTTCAGACCAGAGAAATGGGTATCTCACCCAATTCAGCTGTGCAGATTTCTCCTCCATGTCAGCAAAGTAGCAATGAAAGCCCTTTATCAAGTTAGCCAAATGTCCCACTATGACTAACTTTTACTGGAGCTGTCTCCACATCTTCATTGGAGAGAAAAGCATCCACCTGAGGAAAGCAGGTGAAATTCTCCTGACCACATGCCCTTTTCCACAGCTCTGCTTTCTTCAGGAAACCACCCACCTTATCATACAGGTTCAGGATGCTGGTGTCTTTGCCCTGCAGAGACACATTCAGTTCGTTCAGTTTGCTGAATATATCTGCCAGATAGCAAAGCTTTGCAAGCCAGTCCGTGCTCTCGAACAAGGTGGCATGGGGAGATCCATGCTCTGTCAGAAAGGTGTGCACTTCAGCTCGTAACTCCAACAGCCTGTTGAGTATCTTCCCTCGAGAGAGCCAGCGCACTTCAGTATGCAGGAGGAGTTGCGTGTGTTCAGCTCCCATGTTTTCACGGAGGCGGCGGAACAAACGTACATTAAGTGGCCTTGACTTGATGAAGTTGATCACTTTAAAGTTAAAGTTGATGCTGTCGTTCAAAACATCATGCAACACGGGGCTCATTTTCTTGGACGTTTCCCTGTGAATCACACAGTGAGTCCACGTAATGTCGGGATTTTCCTTTTTAATCCGCGCAATGAGCCGTTTCGCACTGCCCGTCATTGATGCAGCCGCATCTGTACACACGCTGCTGCAGGATTTCCAGCTGATACCATTTTCAGAGAAAAATCCGTTAACGACATTAAAAATGTCCTCTCTGGTTGTTCTCCCCTCCATACTTTTGCAGAAAAGTATGTGTTCACAAATGTCGTCAGTCTCAATGTATCTCACAAAAGCAACAATCTGTGCATTCCCACTGACATCTGTGGATTTCTAGCTGGAGTGAAAAAGAATCTTCAAGTTTTCCCACAACTTGTTCGACAATGTCTGCACCCATTTTGTCTATTCTGGGGCAAACGGTGTCATTAGACAAAGGCACGGTTTTTAATGTCTCCGCAGATTTTTTTGTCTAACATAGTTTCGGCCAATACAACAGCGGCGGAGAGCAGCAGCTCTTCAGCTATAGTGAGCGTTTTTTTTTTTTGGCTTTAGCTACGAGCAAAGAAACCGCAAAAGAAGCCTCCAGGGCTTTGGCTGATGTAGTGGAGGCTTTTCGTGTCTTGGGATGACTTGAAGTTAGAAAGTTTCCTCCTGAAGAACTCCGGTGGATTACCAACATGGCATCCGTGTTTTGTGGTGAGATGCCGCTGGAGATGTGCCGGCTTCATGCTAGCGTTGGCTAATTTCTCCCCGCAAAAAAAGCACAGCCCTTTGGGTGGGTTACAACTTTTGGACGTAAATCCCATCAAACAATAGTCTTCTATGTACTGTCGGTACTTTGTCGGCTCTGGTTTTGCCTTCTTTTTTTACTTGTTTCTCCGTGTTTTCAACAGCAGCATCGCTGGTACGCTTTAGCCACATCTCCTTGTTACAGTGCGTAGTCAAAGCAACCGCAGGTGACTGCTATTGGTTTGTGGAGAGTCCGTTTTTTACATTTGTATTTCATCAAACTTTTTATAACTAATTCTCAAGACAATCAGGCTTGCTGTGTATATATATATATATATATATATATATATATATATATATATATATATATATATATATATATATATATATATATATATATATATATATATTTTTTTTTTTTTTTTTTTTAAATCTCACGTACCTCCACGTACCCCCAGGAGTACGCGTACACCCATTTGAGAACCAATGATCTAAAGCAGTGTTTCCCAACCTTTTTTCATTCACGGCATACCTTTTCATTGGAAAAAATCTCGAGGCACACCACCAACAAAAATCTGTTAAGTGTTACACCAGCTTCTATATTAAAATCAGTTATATTACAACAAAAGACGTAAAGTTCTATTCCTATATATGTATGGAGAGTCGAATAATTGAATAAAAATAAATACTAAATATTCTTTAAATTGTATTTCTTTTGTAAATGAAAGTGACAGTTTTTGAACTTAGGTTTTAGACAGTGTAAGGAATAAACTATTGAAAGTGATTGTGATTAAAATCCAAAAGAATCAATATGGCTTTGTTTACTGTTTTGGACTAGCTCTCTAAAATATTGCGACATTAAAGTCACCTTTAAAGACGCTCTGCTGTTCTGACAGTGGCTGAGTGGCTATCACAGTCGAGGAGTCTCGACTTGACTGTGTATTTTACGTTGTGAAAAATGAACAATCCAGGTTCTCCCGTTGAACTACATACTCTGATTTCCATCGGACCGAAAACGCACCAATGCCGTCATAGTGTCACCGTTAGTAAAAGCACACAGCAACTAGTGATGTACATTACAGTTCTTTTAAGTGAACTGAATCTTTAGAATCGGTTCGTTCAAAAAATTCGTTCAAACGAATCGTTCAACGAATTGTCCTTACAAACACACGCACACACTGAACAGGAAGTTGCGTCACTGACTCGTCTCGTTCGTGGACGGGATATTACATCACTGACTCGTAAAATCCCTCCTCCATCTATCGCTCCCTGCTGATTAGTCGTTCGCGAAGATTCACGAGTGAGTGACAGACAGCATTGCTGCTATATCAGCCAACACACGTTATGCCGACATTGATGTTTTAATTTTGTATTTGTTGGGTTATAGTTGATGGTGTTATCATTCCGAATGTGTTTTATATAAAAACTTTTTCCTCACCCCCCGTGGGTGGTCTCTATTTCCCTTCAAGCTCGGGTCCTCTACCAGAGGCCTGGGAGCTTGAGGGTTCTACGCAGTATCTTTGCTGTTCCTAGTACTGCACTTTTCTGGACCGAGATGTCAGATGTTTTTCCTGGGATCTGCTTCAGCCACTCCTCCAGTTTGGGGGTTACTGCTCCTAGTGCTCCAATGACCACAGGTACCACTGAAGTCTACACTCTCCAGGCCTTCTCCAGCTCTTCTCTGAGCCCTTGATATTTCTCAAGTTTCTCATGTTCCTTTTTCCTAATGTTACCATCATTTGGGATGGCTATGTCAACCACGACGGCTTTCCTCTGCTCTTTGTCCACCACCACAATGTCCGGTTGGTTCGCCATTACCATTCTGTCTGTCAAGTGGCCCACACTTTTGTGGGGTTAAACTGCAGCTCCCCACTTGAAAGGCGCTTGGACAAAAGGACTTGAACTGGACTTCACTCAGTGATCATGACTGGTTTTTCTTCCTTGTCTTTGTTTTATTTTTGATTATCTTCAGCCAAACACAGCCAAACACAGCCAACACAGCCAACACAGGTGAAAAACCTTAAAATAAACACAAATAGATGGTCAAACTCTAAACCATAATTAAGCAATATAACCCAAAATCAAATACTTAATTTTTAAATACTAAGTCAGGATGACTTAGCCAAACAGCTTTCAACTCTGGTAAGTACACGCAAACATTTTTCCCGATTTCTTTTTTAGCTTTTACTTTTTACATATACACCACATAATTTACCACAATTTCACTATAATGTTTAGCATAACCATAACCCATATCAATTTTACAATTAATAAGCAGCACATCCACATATTAATTTCCAAAGCCACCCAGATGTGAGCTGTAGCCCCATATTAAAATGTCCAAAGGCTCACCGGCTCCTTCTTTTGTTTCGTTTACCAAGCTTTCCGCTGCAGTCCTGCCCTTTGGAAATGCTGCCTTGTCCAAATCATAGCAGGGTACCGTGAGCTCCAACACTCTCCCTCTTAATTAACCCCACCTGGTGCTCTCACCAGCCTGCCTCCTGCTGTGTGGCTGAGACACACCCAGGCAGAGAGGGTGCGGCTTGCAACTCATCTCAACACCTCCCACTCGATCTTCCCACGGAAACCGCTGGAAAGATCGCAGACAATGACTTGTGGTCAGGGTTTCTATTTTGGACTTTCTGTCTGCTCTTCCACTGGTAGCAAAACCACCAGTCGTCCGACATCCCGGTGAAGAATTGTGGACTGATGATCCCTCTGGATGCTGGATGTAGGATGCTTGGATGCTGATGTTGTGGGTCTAATCTCAGGGGCGCAGGAGGTTCTCACAACTCTGACTGTCACATCCCGTACGATGCCACGGGAGTCTGGGTTGACACTGATGACTCTCCCAAGCTTAAAGTGGCCCCTCAACGCATTTTGGTCACACAGCCAAACAATGTCTCCTTCTGCGACGTTCCTCTGTGTGGTGTGCCATTTACTCCTCACAAAAAGATTAGGACCGGTGAGTTGGCTCCAGGACCTCCAGAATTTATTAACCTGATGTTGCATTTCCTGCGGTCTTTTATAAGGGTACCTTCCAAAGTCAAATGTTTTCCAGTCACCTCTCATGGATGCTCGTCCCAACAGGAGTGCATTGGGTGTGATGTACTGCACAGTGTCTTCATGGCTTTGCACCCTCGCAACAATGGGGCGCTCATTTGTAAGATTTGCAGCAAGCTGAAGGATCGTCTGAAATTCGCTGTAGCTAAGATTCCCTGAGTCGCTCTCCAGGCTCTGGAATGCCTTTTTCACAATCCGAACAGCTGCTTCAGCAGCGCCGTTTTGATGAGGTGAATCCGCTGGCTGAATTTTCCAGTGCCAGCTGGTTCCATTTTGAGCTGACGTCTCCTCCATAACAGACCTGTCCAGCCCATCTAGAAACCGATACAGCTCCTCCAGAACAGGTTTGGCTCCAACGAAATTCATTCCTGGATCAGACCAAATCTTCTTAGGATGTCCTCGAATTGCTTTAAATCTCTGATAAGCCATCAGGAAGCTTTCAGTCGACATGGTGTTGGCCAGCTCAGTGTGGATTGTCTACTGGCCATACAGCAGAATACAAGTCCCCAAACTTTCAACCTGACTCTTTTCCTCACATCATCTTTGACCTCATATGGTCCAAACAGGTCAACTGCTGTGAACTCAAATGGAGCTGCCGGCCTGGTTCTCTCCTGGGGCAGATCACCCATCACTTGCTGGCATCTTCTAGCTCTAGCTTTCTTGCAGATCACACAGTTATCAATGACCCTTTGAGCAATTTGTCGTCCCTTGATGACCCATGCTCTCTTTCTCACTTTCAGCAGAGTTGCAGCAATTCCCTCGTGACCTTCGCTGTGGGCTTCACGAACCAGCAATGTTGAAATCCAAGCACTGTAAGGTAAGAGGGGAACACTAACCCTGTCTTCATTGAAAGCCTGGACTCTCCCACCACAAACCAATAACCCAGTTTTTTCCTCCTTGAAGACTACCAGCCTGTCTGTTGTGGTGGTTGGAAAGGTCATGCCCTCTTGTGCAGCAAGAAAAAGATCTCTTAAAGCATCTTGACGTTCTGTCACAGTAATAACTCCACCCAATGAAACTGCCTCCCACTTTGGAGTTTCCAGGCTCCTACTTTGAGCTGCAAAATGCTTTGCTGCCCTCCAGACCTGGGCGACAACCTTAACCAGGCGGGTCAGGTTGCTGAACCGTCCTTGGTATATACCACATTTGATGGTCACGTGTGCAAGTGGCTTGCTTGACTTGCTTCAAGTGTGGTTTTCCACTGTATATATATATATCAGTGGTCACCAACACGGTGCCCGCGGGCACCAGGTCGCCCGTGAGGACCGCATGAGTCGCCCGCAGGACTGTTCTAAAATTAGCTCAAATAGCGGCATTTGTCAGCGAGCTGCATCTATTTATTTTACAGTCAAACCTCGGTTTTCTAACGTCCCGGTTCTCGAACAAATTGGAATTCGAACAAAAAATTCGAGAATTCTTTTGTTTCGGTTGTCGAACAAAATTTGGAGGTCGAACCTCGCGAGATGAGGCGGGAGGACCCGAAAAAACCCGACCGCGCGGCCCCAATGCCGACTGACTCCGTTGTTATTGTATTTTCGTTACTTGCCTCACCAACCCCAACCCTCACCGCACGTCACTGCCCTAATCATACCTCCAAAGAAAGCAAGTGGGAGCAGTAAAGACATCCTAAAACACAAAGACGCTCTTAAAGCAATGCGACAGTGAGCGCCCGGCGCGCTGCGGTAGCGCGATCGGACCAAATTGAGCTCCCTGCGCACTGAGCTTCACTTAAATTTTGGAAAGTACATCCGGACTTTAAAAATATTTTCTAAATTTTAGCGACCGCTCTGTTACAATAATGCGACCAGCGCGGTGCAGTTGCGTGGTCGGTGACGCGACACTGTTGCGCGTTCGGCCGTGCGCTGCAGTTGCTGTAAGGGATCGGACAGTACAGTCAAGACTTTATTGTGGAAGGGGATGTTGGGGGTGGCTGGCGCTGGGGTGGCTGGCGCTGGAGCGGCGATCTGGCTGGGGTGGACAAGCAGTTCTGTGGATTCGAATTGTAAGTCAGATTCTCAGGGACAGATGAGCGAAGCATCACGGGACAGACTAACACTCGGGTCTGCGCTGGCGGCGCTGATATAGCGCTGTCCATGAACCCGTGGCAGGTGACGGCGATTCCACTGACAGGGGGGCGTGGTCCTGTCGCAGGTGCCACCAGCACGTGACAGTTGCGTGATCGGACAAAATTAAGCTCCCTGGGCACTTAAGTCCACTTAAATTTTGGAAAGTACATCAGGACTTTAAAAATATTTTCAAAATTTCAGCGACGGCTCTGTCATAATAATGCGACCAGCGCGGTGCAGTTGCGCGGTATGCGACGCGCTGCGGTTGCACGTTCAGCGGTGCGCTGCAGTTGTGCTTTCGGACAAATACGCGCAAATGAAAAAATGCTTAAAAAAGTTTTTTGTCTTGAAACGGATTATTTGTAATATGAAAAATAGATTCGGAATTCGACCGAATTGCTTCTCGAACCGCCTTCTGGAACGGATTGTGGTCAAAAACCAAGGTTTGACTGTATTTTTGCTATTCTTGTTAAAATCACACTTACATGCGAATTGGAAAATGACAATAATAACACATAGCGAAAGCCAAATTGAGCAAATTGGCTATTTCAGAAGTGTGTGTGTCACGTCTCGTCCCCAACTGCTCCACTATGTCTCTGTTTTGGTTTCTGTCTGTGTGCTCGCCCCTCCCCTCCTGTGTGCCCATGATCAGTGTGATTATTCCCACCTGCCTCTCGTTACCTGTCGTGTATATAAGTCCTGTCTGCCCCTCACTCCCGGTCGGATCATTGGTTGTGGTTGTTTGGTGTTGGATTTATGTTGTGTGTTCATGTCATGATGTCTTTTTGGTTCCTGTCGTTGGTAATGTCACCCTGTCTTTTTGTTTCACGTCTTTTTGGTCAGTCTCGTTGTTAGGTTTTGTTAAGTCATGTCAGTTGCCGAGTCTGTTAGTTTGCGTTGTTCAATAAACCCTGGTCCAAGCTGCACTTGGTCGTCCTGCTCCATGCTCCACCGTGACAGTGTGTCAAACTGGTAGCCCTTTGCCTTAACCAGTACCCAGGAAGTAGCTCTCGGTTTAAGAAAGGTTGGTGACCCCTGATATATATATATATATATATATATATATATATATATATATATATATATATATATATATATACACATACACACACACATATATATGTGCGAATAAAAGGTTTATAAAAGAAAAACGTTATGCCGACATTTGTTATTTTGGGGGACACCAACTCCTATAACAACGTAAAACACACACACACACACACACACACATATATACATATATACATATATATATATATATATATATATATATATATATATTGTCATACATATTGTCATATAAAGCAGTTAACCAAATGTCTGATTTTTATGTTTTGATTGGCAAATATAAATACAAGGGTTAGCGACACACCTGCGTGAAAAGATATTGTTCATTTTCATGTTCTGCAGGAGCTAAAACTTTTCACACAGGTGCACTTGGAAAGAGGGAATCTTGGAAAACATGTTGGAATGCGGCCCCAAGGACTAGAGCTTGACACCTGTGACCTTTGACCACGATATTTCCCTAATAAAGTGGCCTGTTATTAGGTACACTTGAAAATGGCGGTGACGTCACAAATCAAAAAGCCAATCAGAAAGTTGGGGTGAGGGCGGGTGTGGCACGTTTCACTTTCCGTGAAGCTTTGACAATGAGTTTTGAAAAAAAAAAAAAGGATCAGTGTGTGTGTGGGGGGTGGGGGGGGGGGACGATTTGTTGAACGATTTGTTTGAACGAATCTTTTGAGTGAACTGATTCTAAAGATTCAAGAATGGAATGCACATCACTAGTACAAAACAGTGCAGACGGCCAAGGGGTGTAAGGTCGAAATAGCCGACTGGTTGGTGATACAGGCTCTCGCTCGGAAAGAACTTAGTTCGAGCCCAGGTGTGAGCATATACCTGAATGTGGTTTTAGAATTGGACCCTCGCTGCGTGCGCTTATGCCATCAAATGCAAGTATTTATGTCTAAATACATAAGGTGGCCCGCCCCTAACCCTAGCTTTGAACCCTAACGAGTCAGCTATTTCGACCTGGCAGACCTTGGCCGTCTGCACTCCTTTGTACTAGTGCATTCCAGTTCTTTTAAGTGAACTGAATCTTTAGAATCGGTTCACTCAAACTATTTGTTCAAAAGAATCGTTCACCGAATCGTTCGCTACACTTTCTTATTCATTTATTCTTTTTTTTTTTTTTACCTCGTGTAGTGTACCTATTGAAGTGTCCATGACATGTACCTAATCACAGGCCACTTCATTAGGGACAAAGCTTAAGTGAAAGTGAAAAGTGCCACACCCGCCCTCACCCCCATGTTCTGATTGGCTGTTTGATCTGTGACGTCATTCGGACACTCTATTACCGTATTTGCCGGTGTATTGGTCGACCTTCTTCGCTCCAAAATCGACCGAAAAAAATCGACCTCGACTTATACACCAAGTCATAAAATTTAACTTCGTATTCATCGCTTCAAATGTGATGGTAACCAAGGCCGTTTCTCATGCATCTCATTGTGCGTTGCACTTAGAAAATTTGAACCGGGCGGCGTGCGCGAGTGCGCGGCCCGCTGGAAGTCCAATGAGGCGCCGCGATCTCCTCCGCGGTGCTTATAAACAGCCGATCCGCTCGGCGGGGGCTATTTTCGGCCACTTGGCGCGTGCGCACGGCCTCCCGGATGTGCCGGGCGGGTGCGCGAGCTCGCCGGCCGCTGGAAGTCCAATGAGGCGCCGCGATCTCCTCCGCGGTGCTTATAAACAGCCGATCCGCTCGGCGGGGGCTATTTTCGGCCACTTGGCGCGTGCGCACGGCCTCCCGGATGTGCCGGGCGGGTGCGCGAGCTCGCCGGCCGCTGGAAGTCCAATGAGGCGCCGCGATCTCCTCCGCGGTGCTTATAAAGTGCCGATCCGCTCTGCTTGGAGCTATTTCCGGCCTCCCGTTGGTGCCGGGCGGCGTGCGCGAGCTCGCCGGCCGCTGGAAGTCGAATGAGGCGCCGCAATCTCCTCCGCGGTGCTTATAAAGTGCCGATCCGCTCGGCTTGGAGCTATTTCCAGCCTCCCGTTGGTGCCGGGCGGCGTGCGCGAGCTCGCCGGCCGTGATCTCCTCCGCGGTGCTTATAAACAGCCGAAAGCGCACGGCCTCCCGGAATTTGAACACATTTCGTCAATAAATTTCGCATATTGAATTTTGAAGTTTAATATAATGCAACAATTGAGCTCGACTTATACAAAGGATATATCATAAAATCGTAAATTTCCGTCGAATTTTAGGGGGTCGACTTATACACCGAGTCGACCTGTACACCGGCAAATACGGTAAGTACACCGCCATTTTCAGGTGTACCTAATCACAGGCCACTTCATTAGGGAAAAATTATGGTCAAAGCTTAAGTGAAAGTGAAAAGTGCCACATCCGCCCTCACCCCCACTTTCTGATTGGCTGTTTGAGCTGACGTCATTCGGACACTCTATTAGGTACACCGGCATTTTCAGGTGTACCTAATCACAGGCCACTTCATTAGGGAAAAATCATGGTCAAAGATTCACGGAAAGTGAAAAGTGCCACACTCGCCCTCAGCCCACTTCACTGACTGATCCGTTTATGCACGGGAAGGCAGTTCACCCATTGACTTGTTCACGAACGGGAAATTCAGGATTCGTTCCCTCACTGATCCGTTCTCGCGATGAACTGGAAATGCAAATCACTCACTCACTGACTCGTTCACTCACAGATCCGTTCAGTTGGTGAACGGGAAATGCGATTCACGACTCGTTCGTGAACAGGAAGTTACGTCATTTTCTTCTTCGTTTTGATTTACAGCGAGGTGGCACCAGCTTCAATGCGCATTACCGGCACCTACTTGTTGAAGTCATATGAACTGAAAAAAGAACGAATCACTTTAGGAAGTGATTCGTTCATTCTCGTTCACTGGGAAAAACAAATCGTTCTTTTTAACGAATCGTTCACTCACGAGCCAGCACTAACAGCAACACACACATAAACTGAGTATGTGCCGATGCCACGACATGAAATCTCAAGATTCTCCGATTTGCAATGCATGCACGATTAGCAAGTGGCTGACCAGGCCTTGCGCTAACTGACCTGTGGTTTGGCGATCCTGTTTACAATGCGCTCGGTATTTAATGTTGGACAATTTCCCACGGCACAGCTGAACATCTCTTGCGGCACAGTGTGCCGCGGCACACTGGTTGGGAAACACTGATCTAAAGAACCACGACGTTACAGACAGATGACAAAAAAAATACAAGATGTTATATTCACCATCTTAACTACGGGAATTAATTAATATAGCCACAGTGTTTAACATTTAAACAGCGACATAAAGACAGAGAGCAGTTCAGTCTAACTGCATAGCCTGTCAACATAGGCAGCCGTGTGATTACGCAATCCTCAGAGGAGGCTCGACAGGACGTTGGCTCCTCCGAGCGAATCGTCCTCGGTTTTAAAATAACTATAAAAATTCTGCGATTTTGGTTCAAAATGATAAAAAAAAAAAAAAAATTAAAAGGAAAATGACTTTATAATAAAAACAATTGAATTTGTTTTTCCCCTTTTCATAATGGCAGGGGAGGCCTCCTCTGACCGCACGTCCCTGGTATTAACCCCTAATCATGCCTCCAAAGAAAGCAAGTGGGAGCAGTAAAGCCATCCTAAAACACAAAGACGCTCTTAAAGCAATGCGACAGTGAGCGCCCGGCGCGCTGCGGTTGCGCGATCGAACCAAATTAAGCTCCCTGCGCACTGAGGTCCACTTAAATTTTGGAAAGTACATCAGGACTTTAAAAATATTTTCTAAATTTCAGCGACGGCTCTGTCACAATAATGCGACCAGCGCGGTACAGTTGCGCGGTCGCGGCGCGCTACTGTTGCGCGTTCGGCGGTGTGCGATCGGACAAAAATGCGCAAACGAAAAAATGCTTAAATAAAGCGGGGTTTTTTTTGTGTCTTGGAACGGATTAAAAGAAATATTTTATTTGTAATGGGAAAAATAGATTCGGAATTCGACCGATTCATTTCTCGAACCGCCTTCTGGAACGGATTGTGGTCGAAAACCGTGGTTTGACTGTAATTTATTTTCAGGTCAGATACATGAATACATTTTTCAAACTTTAAAGTATTACAACAAGGATTATGAGTCGTGAATGAAAATTAATCACTGGTCTGTATTAAAAATTAAAATGCAGTATGAGAGAAAGTCATATTTTCACCGCACCGCTGTGTTTCCGCCAACACAAAACATTTATTTATTGGCTACGCCATTCATCCAATTTTGCTAGGTGGTCTTTATGTTGAAAGGCTGGAGCGGAAGTTACCCAGCCGACATCCTTCGACGTCCTTCTACTTAACGCTAAAAGTAGTTTCATATGGAGCGCGTCTGAATGCCACGTCAAGCGTTCTACTCAACTTCTAAGCGTGTTTAGAGTTACTATTCCAATTTGAAAACAATATAGCAGATCACTGGAATAAACCACGGAGAAGTTGACAAGGGTATTTTTTAAATACGTGGGACTCCAACGCAGTTCATACTAGTAAGATAACCTCGTTTCAACAAACATAACTCTTCGTAAGCAGTTTCCTGACGGTGTTATGGCAAGCACGTTTGCAAGTTGCTATCCTGTCCATAGTGTAGCACGCATTATAACCGGAATATCTCTAATAAAAATCATAATGTAACGAAGACACTAACCCATATTTGAACTTGCGAGTACAACTTGCTACTCCTTATAACTAGTTGGATTGCAAAAAAATGGGTGTGATTTAACGAAGAGTACAGTGCTCCCTCGATAATCACGGGGTTTTGTTCCAAAAATGTCCGCATTAAGTGAAGAGTACCAAGTAGAAGATGACTTTTTTTTTAATAGTAAATTTTAAATTAGATTTTTTTTTCAGGAGATTAATTTAATGACATCCTTCTCAACGGTGCCCCTCATTTTAAATACTTTTCATACATATATTTAGCTTTCTAAAATATTATAGAAACATTAAAGAAATAAAAAAAAGAGATGAAAATAACGAGGGAAAAAAGCTATGTTGTGTTCCATAAAAGAAATAAATGCATTTTTTAACTCAATGTCAGAAATATATTTAGGGGCACATAAATTCATGCTGCGAACCAGTCAACAATTCATTTGTGCTCATTCATAGTTCAGTGAATGAGGTAATGTGACCCCCAGTGGCACTGAAGCAGAACAAACAACTTATTTATTAAGAAGAACCCAAAAAATGGCTTGTCACTGTTTAAAAGTGATAATCACTTGTCTGCAAAATGACTTGACATGCAACTAATTTTTGTTGTTGTTTTACAGGGTCCTGCGAGCACTGTGAAGACGACGGGCCTGTGGTCATTATGAGGCAGCTGAAAGGCAAACCCAAAAAAGAGACATCCAAGGACAAGAAGGAGCGAAAGCAGGCCATGCAGGAAGCACGACAACAGGTTGCTACTATTGTGCTGCCCACGCTGGCTCTAGTTGTGCTGCTCATCATCGTCTTTGTCTATGTGGCCACCAGGCCTGATGCTACTGAGTAAACTTTTCTTGAGGAAAAGATTGGAACTCTGCTGTGCTTGATTTTTTTTTTTTTTTTTAATAAAGTTTATAAAGTTTGCTTCTCTTTATACTGCTGGAAAGAGAAGAATCAATGGGAATAATAAAAAAAAAAAAAACAGCTGATAGTTTTGTGTTCCCACTGTCTCAAAAATGAGACAGTATTCTGCCTGTAAAATGATTCATGCATATTTCAACGTTAGACCAGAGTTGTTGAATGAGAAGAGTCGAAGTGTACGTCTTTCTATCATGACTTGTTCAAAGCAATGTGAGACTAGTCTCGCACGTTACCACTGTTTGGACAATACTTCCACTCGGGTACTTAATGTATGAATGAAAAGCATTGTTGAGAGAATATTAAGTTATAACTCTCACGTATAATATTGAATGTAAGGAAAATTGTAGAAGAATTTGTTTTGCTGTTGCCATCACCAAAGCATGCTACACAAATGTGTCAATATGGAATATGAATGTTATCCGACTCCTATCAGTTAAATTATTGATATCTTACCTGTTGGTTACTTTTGTTATGGGGAATGGTATTAAGGTGCCTTAAAATGTAGTATTTCTGTTTAATAAATGATGTGTACCATTTCAGGTTTAATATGTTTGTGTCTGTGTCCTTGAAGTTTTTCACATGACAACCATTATTGAGATAAAATGATAATCATCAAGATCATTTTAAATTGTTAAAAATATTTGCATTGGTTTGTTTTTTGAATGAAATACAGAAAATAGTTTAGAATTCTGCTGCATGAGTAGTGATAATTCCTTAAAATCAGGTAATGATTCATTTGTAATTACAATATTAACAAATCCATCCATCCATCCATCCATCTTCTTCCGCTTATCCGGGGTCGGGTCGCGGGGGCAGCAGCTTTAGGAGGGACTCCCAGACTTCCCTCTCCCCAGCCACTTCATCCAGCTCATCCCGGGGGATCCCAAGGCGTTCCCAGGCCAGCTGAGAGACATAGTCTCTCCAGCGCGTCCTGGGTCGTCCCCGGGGTCTCCTACCGGTGGGACATGCCCGGAACACCTCCCCAGGGAGGCGTCCAGGAGGCATCCTGATAAGATGCCCGAGCCACCTCATCTGGATCCTCTCAACGTGGAGGAGTAGCGACTCTACTCCGAGTCTCTCCCGGATGACCGAGCTCCTCACCCTATCTCTAAGGGAGAGCCCGGACATCCTGCGGAGAAAACTCATTTCGGCCGCTTGTATCCGGGATCTCGTTCTTTCGGTCACGACCCATAGCTCGTGACCATAGGTGAGGGTAGGAGCGTAAATCGACCGGTAAATTGAGAGCTTTGCCTTTTGGCTCAGCTCTCTCTTCACCACAACGGACCGGTACAGGGTCCGCATTACTGCCGACGCTGCACCGATCCGCCTGTCGATCTCGCGCTCCATCCTCCCCTCACTCGTGAACAAGACTCCAAGATACTTGAACTCCTCCACTTGGGGCAGGATCTCATCCCCGATCCGGAGAGGGCATTCCACCCTTTTCCGATCGAGGACCATGGACTCGGATTTGGAGGTGCTGACCCTCATCCCGACCGCTTCACACTCGGCTGCGAACCGTTCCAGCGAGAGCTGGAGATCATGGCCTGAAGAAGCCAACAGCACCACGTCATCTGCAAAAAGCAGAGACGCGATGCTGAGGTCCCCAAACCGGACCCCCTCAACGCCTCGGCTGTGCCTAGAAATTCTGTCCATAAAAATTATGAACAGAATCGGTGACAAAGGGCAGCCTTGGCGGAGTCCAACCCTCACTGGGAACGAATCCGACTTACTGCCGGAAATGCGGACCAGACTCTGGCATCGGTGATACAGGGACCGAACCGCCCTTATCAGTTGGCTCGGCACCCCGTACTCCCGAAGCACCCTCCACAGAACCTCCCGAGGGACACGGTCGAACGCCTTCTCCAAGTCCACAAAACACATGTGGACTGGTTGGGCGAACTCCCATGCACCCTCGAGGATCCTGCCGAGGGTGTAGAGCTGGTCCACTGTTCCACGGCCAGGGCGAAAGCCACACTGTTCCTCCTGAATCCGAGGTTCGACCTCCCGACGGACCCTCCTCTCCAGCACTCCTGAATAGACCTTACCAGGGAGGCTGAGGAGTGTGATTCCCCTGTAATTGGAATACACCCTCCGGTCCCCCTTCTTAAAGATGGGAACCACCACCCCAGTCTGCCAATCCAGAGGCACTGTCCCCGATGTCCACGCAACGTTGTAGAGGCGTGTCAGCCATGACAGCCCCACAACATCCAGAGCCTTTAAGAACTCCGGGCGGATCTCATCCACCCCCGGGGCCTTGCCACCGAGGAATTTTTTAACTACCTCAGTGACTTCAACCCCAGAGATTGGAGAATCCGCCTCAGAGTCTCCTGCCCCTGCTTCCTCAATGGAAGGCGCGTAGGTGGAATTGAGGAGGTCTTCGAAGTATTCTCCCCACCGACTCACGACGTCCCGAGTCGAGGTCAGCAGCACGCCATCCCCACTGTAAACAGTGTTGACGTTGCACTGCTTCCCCCTCCTGAGACGCCGGATGGTGGACCAGAATTTCCTCGAAGCCGTCCGAAAGTCATTCTCCATGGCCTCACCAAACTCCTCCCACGCCCGGGTTTTTGCCTCAGCAACCGCCGAAGCCGCGTTCCGCTTGGCCATCCGGTACCTGTCAGCTGCCTCCGGAGTCCCGCAGGCCAAAACGGCCCGATAGGACTACTTCTTCAGCTTGACGGCATCCCTTACCGCCGGTGTCCACCAGCGGGTTCGGGGATTGCCGCCACGACAGGCACCAACGACCTTACGGCCACAGCTCCGGTCGGCCGCCTCAACAATGGAGGCGCGGAACATGGTCCACTCAGACTCAATGTCCCCCGCCTCCCCCGGGACGTGGGAAAAGCTCTGCCGGAGGTGGGAGTTGAAGCTCTTCCTGACAGGAGATTCTGCCAGACGTTCCCAGCAGACCCTCACAGAGCGTTTGGGTCTGCCAGGTCGGACCGGCATCTTCCCCCACCATCGGAGCCAACCCACCACCAGGTGGTGATCAGTTGACAGCTCCGCCCCTCTCTTCGCCCGAGTGTCCAAAACATGCGGCCGCAAATCCGATGACACGACTACAATGTCGATCATCGAACTGCGGCCTAGGGTGTCCTGGTGCCAAGTGCACACATGGACACCCTTATGCTTGAACATGGTGTTCATTATTGAAAATCCATGTCGAGCACAGAAGTCCAACAATAGAACACCGCTCGGGTTCAGATCGGGGGGGCCGTTCCTCCCAATCACGCCCTTCCAGGTCTCACTGTCATTGCCCACGTGAGCATTGAAGTCACCCAGTAGAATGATGGAGTCCCCAGAAGGAGCGCTCTCCAGCAC
This sequence comes from Syngnathus scovelli, assembly GCF_024217435.2. Taxonomy (NCBI): domain Eukaryota; kingdom Metazoa; phylum Chordata; class Actinopteri; order Syngnathiformes; family Syngnathidae; genus Syngnathus; species Syngnathus scovelli. The sequence goes on along the minus strand of NC_090853.1, from coordinate 14,905,594 downwards.
TTCCTCCAGGGACCCCAAGAAGGGTGGGTACTCTGAGCTGCCGTTTGGTGCATAGACACAAACAACAGTCAGGACCCGTCCCCCCACCCGAAGGCGGAGGGAGGCTACCCTCTCGTTCACCGGGGTGAACCCCAATGTGCAGGCGCCCAGCCGGGGGGCAATAAGTATACCCACACCTGCTCGACGCCTCTCACCGTGGGCAACTCCAGAGTGGAAGAGAGTCCAGCCCCTCTCGAGAAGGCTTGTACCGGAACCCAAACTGTGCGTGGAGGCTAGTCCGACTATATCTAGTCGGAATTTTTCTGCCTCGCACACCAGCTCGAGCTCCTTTCCAGCCAGAGAGGTGACATTCCATGTCCCAAGAGCCAGCTTCTGCAGCCGGGGATCAGACCGCCAAGGTCCCTGCCTTTGGCTGCCGCCCAGCACACATTGCACCCGACCCCTTCGGCCCCTCCCACAGGTGGTTAGCCCATGGGAAGGGGGACCCACGTTTCCTTTTCGGGCTATGCCCGGCCGGGCCCCATGGGTGAAGGCCCGGCCAACAGACGCTCGCCTTCGAGCCCCGCCTCCAGGCCTGGCTCCAGAGGGAGGCCCCGGTGACCCGCGTCCGGACGAGGGAAAACGAAGTCCATTTATTTCGATCGTCATAAGGGGCTTCTGTGAGCCGTGCTTTGTCTGGCCCCTCACCTAGGACCCGTTTGCCATGGGTGACCCTACCAGGGGCATGAAGCCCCCGACAACATGGCTCCTAGGATCATAAGGGCACGCAAACCCCTCCACCACGATAAGGTGACGACTCACGGATTAACAAATCTATTTTCCCAATGATATTCATAGCTAGGATTCAGATCAATCTTTTGTGTGTTTATTTGTTTGTTTGTTTGTTTAGAAACAATAGAAGTGTATGAAGGTTTCTTTGTTGTATATTCAGGGAGAAAGAGCAGAAGGAACCAAAGTGGAGTGGAACAAATAATAATGCATCTCACTGTCTTCACCATCACCCCAGAATTCTTTGATCACAAGAGGCGTGAATCCTGAAAAAAGACTGAAAATGAACTATATGTATAAGTTCTCTGTGTAATCAATCATTAACTGTTTTGAGTAAGAGGAATTCAAAGTTGATATTTTTTCTTTTATAGTATTGGCCCGAATATAAGACGACCACGATTATAAGACGACCCCCTCTTTTACAAGACTCAAGTTTGAAAAAAGCCTTTGTCTAGACCCCAAATGTAAGACGACCCCCCCCCCCCTTTTCAGTTTTATTTCAATGAAAAAAACCTCGTCTTATATTCAGACCAATACGGTAATTACAATGTCTTTGTTGAAATTGACAATTTCAAAAGTTTTTCTGAATTGTTAATAAAGTGAATTGTTTCCACAGGTTAAACTCATACATTTAATGTGTTAATTGATTGCTCTATTTGAATGCAAAGTACTGTTAGGCTACGGATTTTAGTTATTGATCTGACTCCAAATTGCGATCAACATTTAACACATAAATTGCTATGTCCTAATCCACACACTAGCGCACTTAACAATTTTGCGAGTTCGTTCTGTCAAAGAGAAGACCAGTAGATCAATCAGACCAAATTTACCAATTGTTTATTCCTGACAAAGGAACTAATACAGGCCTGGGTCCCGGGTCCCTCACACTAAAGCTCGTGCGTTTTTGTGACCACCAAAAGACGACACATTCTTCCGGGTTGCCCAGTTTTGAAGAAACACAATATGAATATTAAAGCATGCAAAACATTGTGAGATGATTGGTCGATGGCCATCTCCTCCCCGTCTCCGTTTTATCGCTGAGGTCAGGCGGTTGGGTTTTCCCCGCGAAGCCCGACCACCTGGACGTGATGTTGTTCTTGTTTCTCACCGACCTTGAGGTGTTCTCGTCCGGTACTCCCTGTCTGGGCCTATTCCACAACACTTCGAAGAAAACAAGTTCATGCAGTTTGCCTCCACATTCTTCGCCACCCACCAATCCACACGAGCACTCCAATACTAGATATTATATTAATATGATTAAAAGTTTAACACAACCTTAAAAATATGTTTGCAAACTGCCGAAAGCACATTTCCCTTTAGTACCTATTAATTTTACTGGCCACTCAGTTCTTGAAAAATGTTGGCCCAACTTACTTGTTTACTAACTTTGGCATGTCATCCCTGTTTTCATACCAGTCCAGAGAATGTCATTTTAACCACTAAGAAATGCAAAGATGTCACCAGTTCAACAAAATACTCAAAGACATTGTAATTGGTTTTCTTTATCACATTTAATGTAGGATGTAAATATATCTGCATAAGCATTACTGAGCTGTGTAAATTCGACAGTGGATGTACAGTATGTAAAAACTACAACATAATGAGATTCCTTAGCAAGTTTATAATATTGCTTTCATAGTGACTCTCCATCACAAAAACATAAAAATATACTTTTTATCGAGACTGTGTATTTTATACAGGATAATTTCTGGTGATACACTACGTGTTATTGTGGCTCTGAGAGTCCAAATTACTTTTATATTACATTCAGTAACTTCCACATATTTTTGATGCACAGTGATCATATGATATATCTAATATGCACAGAATAAGGTTGTTTTGAATACTAGAAAGTCTTGTCATCAATATTTGTTGGAGACTTAATGGATTTTAAATGAGATACAGTCGTGACTTAAAATACCGTAAAATCATTTAGCTGTTATCTGGATTATAAATCGCTCCGCAGTACAATTTGTACCAGCCATAAAATGCATAATAAAGAAGGAAAAGACATATAAGTTGCACTGGAGTATAAGTCGCATTTTTGGGTGATATTTATTTGATAAAATCCAACACCAAGAACAGACATGTCATCTTGAAAGGCAATTTAAAAAAAATTGAATACAGTCATCCCTCGTTTATCGCGGATAATTGGTTCCAAGACCACCTGCGATATGTGAAAATCCGCAAAGTAGTGTCACCCTTTTTTTAACATTCATACATTGTTTGTGTATCAATATGTGTATATTAAACCATATAAGTGCATATGTTATCATTAGAACATTAAATAATAGTTTCAAACATGTAAATACTATATTAATACGTAGTATAAATGACATACAGAAAATAATGTATAAATAATATAGATATGATACGTGTGTGTGTGTGTGTGTGTGTGTGTGTGTGTGTGTGTGTGTGTGTGTGCGTGTGTGTTCGTGTGTGACATATGTATATGTAGCTAGAGTATACATACCGTAAATATGTTTTTAGAACTCTTTTATTATTATAACTTTTTTTATAACAAGGTACAATACTGTAAATATGTTTTTAGAACTCTTATACATCCCGCCTTCCAACATCGAAGGAGACAGGATCGCGGCGCTTGGTGAACTGTACCAGGCTGTCAGTGAACAGCAAACAGCGCACCCTGACGGTTTCACCATCTTCGCTGGAGACTTCAATCATGCCAACCTGAAGTCTGTTTTCCCGAGGCTTCACCAGCATGTTCCTTTTCCGACACGTGGCGACAGCTTCCTGGACCTAGTCTACTCGGCGCAAAAGGGAGCTTTCAAAGCCACCCCCCTCCCCCATCTGGGGCTTTCTGACCATCTCACCGTTTTGCTTTTGCCCGCATACAGACAATTGGTAAAGGCATCCAGGCCGGTTCGGAGGCAGGTTCGAGTGTGGCCTGAGGGTGCCTCCGATGCACTTCGTGACTGCTTCGACACCACTGACTGGGACTTGTTTAAGCAGGCAGCCACCTACAACGATTGGACGGACATAGAGGAGTATACTGGCTCTGTTACCTCTTACATCACGAAGTGCATCGATGATGTGACTTGCTCGAAATCCGTCGTCACTCGCGCGAACTGGAAGCCGTGGCTGACGGGGGCTGTCCTCAGACTGTTGAGGGCCAGAGACAAGGCTTTCAGAGCGGGGGATGAGGCTGGCTTGAGGACAGCGAGGGCAGACCTGTCCCGAGGCATCAAAGAAGCGAAGAAGGCGTTCTCGTGCAAGGTCTCCACCCACTTCAAGGACAGCAAGGACGCACGTAGCCTTTGGCGGGGCATTCAGACCATCACGGACTACAAGCCCGCGCCGAGGAGCTGTGAGGGCGACGTCCGTCTGCTGAACGATCTGAACCGCTTCATTGCTCGCTTCGACGCCCAGAACAGCACTTGCCCCCCCCCACACGAGCAGCCCCTGCGCCTCTCTGCCGACGGTGTGAGGAGGGCGCTTGCCGCTATTGACACCCGTAAGGCGGCGGGCCCCGACAACATCCCGGGTCGAGCGCTGAAGGACTGCGCTGGGGAGCTGTCGGGTGTCTTCACGGACATCTTTAACGTTTCCCTGCAGCAGGCCATCGTCCCCTCGTGTTTCAAGGCTGCCACCATCGTTCCTGTGCCGAAGAAACCTGCACCGTCCTGCTTCAATGACTACCGCCCTGTGGCACTGACGCCCATCATCATGAAGTGCTTTGAGCGGCTGGTCATGGAGCACATCAAGTCCGTTCTCCCCCCCACCATTGACCCTTTCCAGTTTGGGTACCGTGCCAAGCGGTCCTCTGAGGATGCCATCTGCTCTGCCCTCCACTCGGCCCTCACACATCTGGAGAGAAAGGACTCATATGTGAGGTTGCTGTTTGTGGACTTCAGCTCTGCCTTCAACACCATTGTGCCGCAGCGACTCGACGAGCTGGGCCTCAGTACCTCCCTCTGCAACTGGATACTGGACTTCCTCTGTCAGAGGCCTCAGGTGGTGCGTGTTGGCGACAAAATCTCCGCCAGCATCACGCTGAGCACGGGGGCCCCCCAGGGCTGCGTGCTCAGTCCATTACTCTTCACCCTGCTGACGCATGACTGCACTGCGACCTACAGCGACAACCGCATAGTGAAGTTTGCTGACGACACGACTCTGGTGGGTCTCATCACAAAGGGCGACGAGACTCGGTACAGGTCGGAGGTTGACCTTCTGACCACGTGGTGCAGGGACAACAACCTCCTGCTGAACGTTAATAAGACCAAGGAAATCATTGTTGACTTCCGGAAGGGTCACACAACACACCTGCCGCTGATCATCGATGGTGCTGTGGTGGAGAGGGTGAGCTGCACCAAGTTCCTGGGGGTGCACATCAGTGAGGACCTCTCCTGGTCCGCAAACACCTCGTCACTGGCAAAGAAAGCTCAGCGCCGCCTGTACTTCCTGCGGAAGCTCAGGCGTGCATGTGCTCCTCAGGCAGTCCTGTCTACATTCTACCGTGGCACTATTGAGAGCGTCATCACGAGTTGCATCGCTGTCTGGGGTGGTAACTGCACTGAACAGAACTTGAAGGCCCTGCAGCGCATAGTGAATACGGCTGGTAAGATTATTGGTGCTTCGCTCCCCTCCCTGAAGGACATTTACTCCTCCCATCTCGCCCGCAAGGCAACCTCGATTGCCAGAGATGTGAGTCACCCGGCTCACTCTTTGTTTGACCTTCTGCCCTCTGGGAAGAGGTACAGGAGCCTGCGCTCCCGCACCACCAGACCAACAGCTTCTTTCCCCAGGCTGTTAGGGCCCTGAACTCGCTACCCCCTTCTGCGTAGCGTGTGGCACTGTTGCGCTATTTTCGGGAATGTCTGCTGTACGCGCACTTGCTCCTTTTTTTTTCTGCTCCTCTTATTTATTTATTTATTGTTGTGTTATTTATTCATTATTTATTCAACACGCTTTTGTTATACTTGTTACTTGTTTGTCTGTTGTGAGCCATGTCTTGTCACCGTGGGATAGGGGGGAACGAAATTTCGGTTTCTTTGTGTGTCTTTGGCATGTGGAGAAATTGACAATAAAGCTGACTTTGACTTTGACTTATTGTCAGGTTTTAACTCAGCAAAAGGATCAGCAGACAAAAACCAGTGAGGCCGAACATTGAGTCTTTTCTCGCGAGGAGTGCATCCAGACTTACAGCAATCCAAAATACACTAAATGTCTTTTGCACCCCCCGCTCTTTTTATTTAGGAACGCCCTACCCACAGTGTGAGACTAGCCCCTGAGGTGGGGGGAAAGCTTGGGCTTTGTCTCATGAGAGAAGGAAAAAGATTCTATGTGAAAAAGAAGTTACAGATGAGAACCAAAAAGGGTGCAAGGACAGGAGTCTATGTGAAATAAGAAGTCACAGACAAAACAAAACAGTTTGAGCTATCAACAGCTTTCTTGGAGTCCCCGAGGCGTAGAAGGTCAGGAAGCTCCAGACGTATGACTGGTGGACATCTGCAAAACGAAACAGCAATCATACTGTGCAATAATTTTATTAATAAGTACTCATTAGGGAACGCATGATAACATATATATATACAATTTACCTATCACTTATTATTATAACAACTTTTTTTTTATAAAAAGGTACAAGTGTATGTACTGCAATTGTGTGGACACTCCCTGCCTTCTGCTGGCGTGTGGCCAACGTTCGTGCCATAATTCCTCAATTTAGAAGGTTTATTTTGAATTTGTGAATTTTTTTGGGGGGAAAAAAATCTGCGATGTACTGAAGCCATCGAACCGCGATGTAGCGAGAGATTACTGTAGAGGCAACAACAGGCTGAATAAGTGTATGGCAGGGGTGTCCAAACTTTTTGCAAGGAGGGCCCGGGGGCCAATAGTTTTATGGGACATTTTTTAACTACAAAAATTTCATGCAAATACACACTGTTATAATACAATTTTCATTGTCTCAATTATCTTTATTTTTCAAATGACAAAATAACCAAATATAAGCCACTCAGGCAGATGTGAACAACTCTAAAAAGACAAATTCTGCCTTTCATTCATATCTGAAGAGTCAGATAACATTGAACAAACTGTATGAAATACCTTAAATTTACATGTGTTTAAAATTATGTTTGCCTCATGAACATTTTAAACAGGAGTTGTAAGTAATGCAAAGTTGTCTGTTCTTATTAAAACTTAAAAGAAGTGAATTTTGCTCTTGTCATTTACAATATCTTTCAGAAAGTAATAGTTTGTGTCACGTCTACAGGTTCATAACATCAACAGTATTAACATGGCCACTTCGTTGCTTGCTTTAGTAATATTTACTTTTGACTCACAGCCCCGCGTGAAGAATCGCTGTTGTGATGCCAGTTCAGCTTGGAGCTGTTTAACTATATCAGCACGGTCACCCCCTGTTAGTTTGTCGTATGTGTTAGCATGTTTAGTCTGGTAATGTCTCTTTAGGTTGAAATCCTTCAACAAGGTAACCGTCTCCTTACAAATTAGACAAACACAATTGCCTTGATTTTCAGTGAAGAAGTATTGTAATTCCCATCTCTATTGAAAGCGACGGTCCTCAATGTCAACTTTCCTCGTTTTTTTGCAGTCGGCATGGCAGAAATGAGCGGAGAGGTGTTCGCTGCACGGATGCAGAGTGATATTATTAAAGTGGTGCTGCCACCTTTTGGTAAAAAGAGGAATTATAGTTTCAAGTTTCATGATTTTTTTTTAAAATTCAATTTAACAGTGCAGGCGGGCCATAAATAATACATTATAAGACCGAAGCTGCAGGCCGTATGAAATCTGACCGGGGGCCGGATTTGGCCCACCGGCTGGACTTTGGACATTGTGGTGTGCGGTATGCTAACATAACCTAAACAACAAACTGAGAACGTGCCTAGTATGTTAACATAACTTATTAAGAGTTATTCAGATAACTATAGCATAATTAACATGCTAACAAGCAGAGATGGGGATTCGAGTCACTGTGACTTGGACTCGAGTCGACTCGAGTCGCTGTTTTGATGACTTGTGACTTGACTTGACAAAAAATGAAAAAACTTGAGACTCGACTTATACTTGGAAGTTAAAGACTCGGGACTTGACTTGACTTGAGACACGATGACTTGAATGACTTCAGTGTTATTTAGTTTATGTTTTCAATTTGAATATAAAATTAATAATACATTTAAAAAATAATATCGATAACACGGTAGGAGCGCAGGCTGAGAATGGCGTTGTCATGAATGGATCACTACCCTGTCAATCAATCAGTCATGCCCTCTCGACCTACTGAACGTGTTTATCGGAGAATCACGCCCCTTTATATCAGAGATGCGCAAACATGTCACCGGGAGCGGTACCGCGAGTCATCACCTTCGGCTATCGCAATTACTTTTATGACGGCAAAAGACGGACAGCACAGTGCGAGATATGTAACAAAAACATTTCGGACAGCCAGACGACAACTTCAAACCTTGTCCGTCATATGAAGAGCCATTCTGCCAAGTAAAATTTGCAACTCAAATGTGTCAGACACTGTCAGCAGACGTTCATTTGTTTAGATTGAGCTGTCAATAAATCATTGTATGAGGTAATTTCTTTTTTGTTTGATTCCATGGTGTATTTGACGGAATATCAGTAATTACAGTGCAAATCCAAATTATTGTCATATTTTTTAAACAGCTTAAAATTGGACAATGATGGTTACTTAAAGTTACTGATATCTTGTCTTTTCACTACTAAGATCAGGTTCTGCGGGTAAAATTGCAATAATAACGTGACTTGACTTAACTTGACCTATTTAAGGACTTGACTTGGACTTGACTTGACCTACTTAAGGACTTGACTTGACTTGACTTGACTTGCCCAAGAAAATAATGACTTGGGACTTACTTGAGACTTGAAGGTTAAGACTTGAGACTTACTTGAGACTTGCACATGTGTGACTTGGTCCCATCTCTGCTAACAAGTTTACCAAACCACCCGTATCGCTAAAAACACTAAATCCAATGAAATCTTCATCCTCTGTGTCACTTTTAAACAACTCCGTTAACTTCGGAGGTAGAAGATGCGCCACTCCTCTTCTACGTTGCTTACGTCAGACTGAAGTTTTGTAATTATGAACACCGTTCTAAAGCGCCCTCTTGCGGTTTATTGTGAAAATAACACGTGAAATTATATAATAATCTCTTAATAATTTCACAAATAAATTGCTCCAGAGTATAAATTGCACCCCTGGCCAATGTATGAAAAAAAACTGCGATTTATAGTCTGGAAAATATGGTACGTATTTTTTTCTGTGTATAACTTTACAGTGCAACAGTATTTTTAACAGAATTTTTCTGGTTACATATTTGCCCGAATACTAAAGATTTTTTTTTTTCTTTCTACTGAGCTTGACAACTTCTGCAGCAAAAAACGGACATAGATAGTTTCAAATAGACTTGTACGGTGAGTAAGTTAGCAAGTCGCCTCACAGTCCAGAGGTTGTAGGTTCGATTCTGGCCTTTCATGTGGGGTTTGCATGTTCGCTCTGTGCCTGTATGGGTTTTCTCCAGGCACGCCGGTTGTTGTTTGTGTGCGTGCGTGTGTGAGTGTAGAAAAACCATGTTGTTGCTGAATACAACTTGGAATGTCACTCTTGTTCTTTTTATTTTAGCAAAAGTAACATATAGAATGTGTAATTATGGAGCTAGGTGATGTAAATTGCTGGTTGAAATCGGGGTGGGACTAGATAAGCAAAATTGCTTAACTCTATTGCCCATTTTGGCAAGTCCTCTGTTAACAGTGCATGAAATGAAATTGTGATGAATGGTGACAATGTACTAGCGAAAAACAAACAAACAAACAAACAAACAAACAAACAAACAAACAAACAAACAAACAAACAAATGCAGTTTCTGCTTTTACTTAAAACGAGATCAATGATTAGTGAGAATACATCTCTATAATGACATGGCCGAAATATGAGGATGAAATATTTATTTATAATTGAGGTAATTATTTCTTTGTTTCTCTGTTTTGTTCTTAATTTTATTTATACCACAACAGATTGAGTTTAATAAATCAGACACTGATGATAGCACTCCGTTATGAAGTGTTGTTTTCCCATTCAAAAATGCTTGAAAAAACATTTTACAGGTGGCACGGCACTGAAAAATAAGGTTGAGCACCAGTGTTATGGACCGCTGGATGAGTCAGTCTATTATTTTGAAGACTAAACATGGATGTAGTATTTTTTTATTGAAGTCAGCGCGATCCTGTTCTTCAACGCCTCCTATCAATTCCTCTGAAGAAGACTTCCGGTGGTGTTTTAATGGCGGTGGCATGGTGAATTCTACACTAAAAGAAAAATACTCGCCCCTTTGGTCCACTCCCATTGATTCGGGACAGCTTTCCACGCATTTTTGAGTTTGACAGACCCATCCCCATACCGTGGATTTAGCAACACAAGCGCTGTGGTGTCTCTCCGCCCGGCCATGGCGGCTCACAAACCAGTGGAATGGGTCCAGGCCGTGATTACTAGATTTGATGAGCAGGTAAACTGGATTTCTTTGATTCGGTGGAACTAGTCGGGCTACCACATCAGGCTTTGCAACTGTGCAATCGGTCTTACATTGAGGAAATTAATACGCGATTTAGCGTCAAGTAGTGTTTGACGAGTGCAATGTGTACTGTGTTGCTTGTACCGCCTGCAAAACAGTGAGGCATTTGTGGCTAGCGTCATCCCCACCATCTTTCGTCACATCTGTCATTTCGTCTGGTTTTTCCACATATTTCGTTAGGCATTAGCAACAAATTAAAACCCACGCGACGGGTCCACACGTTGGCGGCATCTAGATTCATCCAAAGACATGTCAAGGTCTAAAGTTGAATGTTTCATGCAGCTTGGTCACCAAACGTTAGCAGGCCTGGCTCTATGTTGTAAACAAAAAAAGACATGACAGGGCTGGCACTAACATTTCTCATTCCGTATGAGTAGATGACCAACAAATTGTTTTGCTGATCCCATATTTAATTTTGTGTTGTTACTCCGTAATGCCAATGTTTTCTGCTTTATGGGGCTTTATAACTCACAACATTGTTGTCTACTTAGTGAAAGAATGTGTCATTCGACCAGTAGCTTGTGTAAGTAACAGAATTGACTGCAATTAAAAATGCAACTTGTAAGGTAAACCATTATGGCACAACAAAACAGGTAGTTCTAGGCAGAGTGGGTGGTAGATACTAGTTTGTATTAGCCATGATGAAGTTTTACAATTAATATCTGACAAGTAGTTTATGTTATTGCCTGTCATTAAAACGTTAAGTGTATGGTTTTTAGACTTGAGCAGTCTTTGTTCTCATTATCTGCCACGGATTGTGGTTGGGTTTAGACGGATTACTGCTGTTAGGCTAATGTGTTTTGAGAGTAACTTCTACTGCTTGGTCATTGCTACCATAATTATCCAGTAAATCCCTCCACACAGTTCACTTAAGTTTTCTGTGTCTGTACGTCACAGTATGCCTTTCGTTTCGTTGAGTGTAGTATAAAGTGAAATGGTAAAGTGAAAGGGTTAGTTGGATCCATAATGGGTGGCTTACATGGCAAAAACGGCGAGCGTTTGTGCAAAGCACAAGATGCAAATTTTATGTTAGAGCCACTTAACCTCAAGTGAATAACTGGGAGCTGAATGTTGAATCCAATTGTTTTCAGGTGCTGGTCCGATAGACCCTTTACTGCTATAACAGCTTCAACTTTTCTGGGAATGCTGTCCACACGTTTTAAGAGTGTGTCTATAGAAATAGAAATTGTTGACTAATCTTCCTCAATCTACACTCCCAAAGCTTCTCTTTTGGGTTGAAGTCAGGACTCTGCAGGCTTGTCAGGTTCATCCACATGCACACCCACACTCTCATCTAGGGCTTATTTATTTTGAAAAATAATCTAACTTTGACTTGATTTGACTTGACTGATTTCAACTGTAAAACAAGTGTATTGTAAGGAAGCAGCCAAGTTATAAAGGATGGGCATTTTTATGATTGCGATTAGTGATTGTGATAAATTTCAGATTGCTCATAGTAATCTGCTCTGAACATATATTCACTTGATCAAACATTGTGCGGGACAGCAGGTTGTCAGAGTAGTCCTTTCGCCCCACCGATATTTGCCTTATTTATGTTTATTTACAGCACTTCATGTTATATGCTTCATATGTTTATTTACAGCACTTGATATGTTCATGTTGACGTGTTGTACTCTTTCAGTACAAGTCCTTTTAAACTGGTAATTTTGAACAATATAAAAAAATTGTGCAAAAGAATATTTATATGTATATATGTATGTATATATATATGTATGTATATATATATATATATATATATATATATATATATATATATATATATATATATATATATATATATATATATATATATATATATATATATATATATATGCGAGCGTGAGAGCCACGATCCAAGATGAAACATCCAAGATCCATAAGTACATCAGGGATAAGGCCCCAACGGATGACGTGCTCAGTGAATGTCTCAGACAATGGGCATCAAAGGAAGATGAGGTGCTGGAGGGACCATCATGGGAGGACAAGCCCCTACATGGGATGTACCACCGAAACATAGCTGAAGTAGCTAATATCCAGAAATCCTACCAATGGCTAGAAAGAGCTGGTCTGAAGGACAGCACAGAGGCACTGATCCTGGCTGCACAAGAACAGGCCTTGAGCACCAGAGCAATAGAGGCCCAAATCTACCACACCAGACAAGACCCCAGGTGTAGATTGTGCAAAGAAGGTCCTGAGACAATCCAGCACATAACTGCAGGGTGTAAGATGCTGGCAGGTAAAGCATACATGGAGCGCCATAACCAAGTAGCTGGAATAGTGTACAGGAACATCTGTGCAGAGTATGGACTGGAAGTCCCAAGATCCAAGTGGGAAACACCTCCAAAGGTGGTAGAGAATGACCAAGCCAAGATCCTCTGGGACTTCCAGATCCAGACAGACAGAATGGTAATGGCGAACCAACCGGACATTGTGGTGGTGGACAAAGAGCAGAGGAAAGCCGTTGTGGTTGACATAGCCATCCCAAATGATGGTAACATTAGGAAAAAGGAACATGAGAAACTTGAGAAATATCAAGGGCTCAGAGAAGAGCTGGAGAAGACCTGGAGAGTTAAGACTTCAGTGGTACCTGTGGTCATTGGAGCACTAGGGGCAGTAACCCCCAAACTGGAGGAGTGGCTGAAACAGATCCCAGGAAAAACATCTGACATCTCAGTCCAGAAAAGTGCAGTACTAGGAACAGCAAAGATACTGCGTAGAACCCTCAAGCTCCCAGGCCTCTGGTAGAGGACCCGAGCTTGAAGGGAAAAAGAGACCACCCACGGGGGGTGAGGAAAAGTTTTTTTTTTTTTTTATGTATATATATGTATATATATGTATATATATGTATATGTAACCAGAACTGTCCATCAAAAGCTCAAATTTTAAAATGGGACTAATATCAGCCATTGTGAATATGATTTGATCCCATCCTCTTGTTTTTTATGTCTTTTATCTCTCTAGCTTCCAATCAAAGTTGGACACCAAAACACTCACACAAAAATCAGCACAGAGCACAACAAGGAATGCCTGATCAACATCTCAAAGTACAAGTTTTCACTTGTCATTAGTGGCCTCACGACTATTCTCAAAAATGTCAATAACATGGTAAGTTATTGTTCTTATCTTCGGTATATATAGAAAGTATTGAATAATACTTATATGTATTTATATTTTTTGTTTTAGCCTTACTGGGTTTATAGGTAATGGCCATGTCCGCTCACCATGAGTCATGGCCCTGTATATTCATCATATATGTTATATATGTTATGTTATATAAGTTTTCACTTGTCATTAGTGGCCTCACAACTATTCTCAAAAATGTCAATAACATGGTAAGTTATTGTTATCTTCGGCATATATAGAAAGTATTGAATAATACATGTATGTATTTATATTTTTTGTTTTAGCCTTACTGGGTTTATAGGTGATGGCCATGTCCGCTCACCATGAGTCATGGTCCTATATATTCATCATATATGTTTCAATTATTAGTTTACATTAGCGTATTTATCCTGTATTTAATTAATGCTTTAAAAACTATACTTCTGTGTAGTTACTTTTTTCACATATTATGAGTTTATTTTCACTATGTTAAATGTAAAATTTCTAATCTCACTGAGAGGTGAACATTTCCAACTGTTGAACAAAGGTAGTAAAATGCGTGTTTACATCACGGCTCATCAGGGTTCTTTCAAGGTTGCAAATGTTTACCCCTGGAATGAACCCCAATGAAAACGCAAGATTCGCTACCTTACAAAATGCGCAATTGTTCGCAGCTCACTGGTATAGAGGTTTAACTGAATATTTTGCATTTGATATTTTCTGGGCTTTATGTCCTGTTCAAGCCATTAGTGGATTTAGGAGGTAGATTTAACATGGCTGCAAAAAAAGTGTCTGCATCAATTTAATAAAATCAATGATGATAAATTTAAGGCGATAAAAGTAAAAATATTTATTATTGAAAAAGTTGACATGTTTACTTAATCATTTTCATTCATGAAGAGGGCCAGCGTCAGTGAACTTTGGGTGGCCCAACACAGTTATATTGTGGCCCCAGGCCACTGGGCTACTTGATGTGGAACCATGTTTACCCTAAAAGTGTTTTCGATCTGCTCTCATCATCCCAAATTGGCACCATTTGATGGCATGCTTTAAATATCATGAAAACACTTTAACAGCTTTTAAAAGACTGGGTTTTAGCTTCCTGTTGGACTCTAGAACCTCTTAATATGGTAATCAATACAGTAATTTTCTGCATGAAAAGTAGTAGTTTGTAAAATCAGGCATACTGGAGCTTTATGAACTTCCTGGTTTTTCAATGCCGTCATGATTAATGGACCCTAATCAGTAATGGGATGCTGAATAGAAAAGCGTAGTTTCTTCAGTCATTCTTCATAATGCCCATTCCTAATTAGTAACCGTTTGTCTTTATACCATAGCGAATATTTGGAGAAGCATCGGAGAAAAACCTCTACCTCTCACAGCTCATCATCCTGGATACATTGGAAAAGTGCCTGGCTGGGGTGAGTTCCTTCTCATCAAATCTTGTCTTCTCTCTTTATAGTATATTTTTAATTGCAGCGCAAATATTTTGGTATTTGGATATCCTACTGAAAATTCTATCGAATAATCGGGTTTTTGGATAAAATAAAATGAAGCGCTGTCAGAAATATTGCAATTTTGCCTACTTAAACAACATACGTGTTTACATCACGTAACCAGTAAGTCTGGTTTATCAAAAAGTGATCAGTAGGAATGACAACCGTGTCAGGTGTCAGCATCAATGTGTGCAGTCATTTACCGTATTTTCTGGAATATAAATTGCTCCGGAGTATCAATCGCACCAGCCATAAAATGCATAATAAAGAAGAAAAAGACATATACAAGTGGTGCCGGAGAATAAGTCGCATTTTTGGGAAAATTTATTTTATTTATAAAATCCAACACCAAAAGCAGACATGTCATCTTGAAAGGCAGTTTAAAATAAAAATAGAATAGGCAACAACAGGCTGAACAGTACGGTATGCTAACGTTGCACAAACGCATAAACGAGAAACTAAGAACGTGCCTGACGTAACATATTAAGAGTTATTCAAATAACTATAGCATAAATAACATGCTAACAAGTTTATCAAACCGTCCGTGTCACTCCAAATTGTAAAATCCAACGAAATTTTCACCCTTGGTGTCACTTATAAACAACTCCGCTAACCCGGAAGTAGAAAATGCAGCGCTTCTTCTTCTACGCCGCTTACGTCAGACTCATCATCAATTGAAGTTCCAGTTATTCCACAGCCTAGAGCACCCTCTTGCGGTTTAGTGTGAAAATAACATGTGAAATGTTATAATGTGTTATTAATTTCACACATAAGTCACTCCTGAGTTTAAGTTGAACCACCAGCCAAACTATGAAGAAAACTGTGACTTATAGTCTAGAAAATACGGTAGTTATTTTGCTAAGATAGCGCTGCTAACGCTAGAGCAGCCGCTTAACGCTGGCAGCAGGCACCGATAACCCGTAGAGTTGTCAGCTTAAAAGAAGGGTGAACCGAGCATGGTTAATTTTTCACTAACTAGTACAGTTAATGTATTTTTTTAACAGGAAAATGAAAAAAGTTAATCATTTTCTCTTATCCATTCATTTTGGAGAAATAATGAAATAACGAATGCCTTTAAAAAAAAGCCCACTTTTAATGATGAATAGGGCTACACACCCCTCCCCTGTCTTTGTTGATGATGTCACGGAAGGAAGAAATCACAATTTCCCCATTGGAAATCATTGTAAAGATTATCGCTTATGTCAGGTGTAAGTACCATCAGACATTAATTCACACACTGAAAACAAAGAGGAGAAGACAACCAGTATTCCTTTTTACTCGCGAGGAGAACAGCAGACAAAGTTTCAGTTACAGTCTCTGATGATTCTGAACTCTTAGTCTGCTGTCTCCTCTTTTTATTTCGGGTTGACCTGGTTACAAAGGCATTGCTACACTAAAGGGAGGGGAGATTGTGGCTGTAGCAACGCTGATTAGCTAACAAATGTTATGTGGTGCAAGGCCTTGGCCGATGCGTGACTCCAGCAGTGCAGAGTCTGTCCTGTTACTCCTCAGCCGGTTGGCAGCCGGTTGGCTGACTCGTCCTTTATTAGATACAGTTAAGGGCAAAATTATTAGCCCCCTTTTGAAAATTTCATTATTTTTCGAATATTTCCTGACTGCTACTTACTAGAGCAATGAAATTTTAGCACAGCATTTATGAGCATATCTGATTTATTAGGAAACCTTTATTTGACTTTACACATAATTTTGCTCAGAAGCAGAACATTACATACAAAACCAAAAAATACCATGGTCAAAATTATTAGCCCCCCTAACATCAATAGTCAATTGTGTATCCTTTTTGCTGGACAACAGCTTGCAGTCGTTTTGTATAGTTCTCAACAAGCTTAAGACAGGTCTCCTGAGGAATTGCAGCCCATTCTTCCTTGGCAACTCTCTCAAGTTCCTCCAGGTTTGATGGTCGTCTGGCGTGAAATCTGGTCTTCAGTTGTTTCCATAAGTTTTTGATGGGCTTTAAATCTGGGGTTTGTGCAGGCCACTTCAGAACATTGACTTTGCTCTTCTGAAGGTATTCCTTCACCATTATCGATGTATGTTTTGGGTCATTGCCATGCTGAAACACAAAACGATGACCAAAACCCAGCTTCGAAGCAGACTGTTTAAGGATTTCCCTCAAAATTTTCTCATAATCTTCTTTCCTCATGATTCCTTCTATCCTGACAAGATTCCCAGTGCCAGCTACACTGAAGCACCCCCAAAGCATAATGCTCCCACATCCGTGTTTCACAGTCGGGACAGTGTTGTTATGGTTGTATGCTTCTCCCTTCTTCCTCCAAACAATGGCTACATCTCGGTGACCAAACAGCTCCAGTTTAGTCTCATCTGACCACAGAACACGCTTCCAATATTGATCGCCTTTCTCCATATTGTCCCGAGCATACTGCAATCTCGCTTAAAGGTGTCTCTTGAAGGAGTGGAGTTCTTCTTGGTCTGCACCCTCGCAGACCATTTCTGTGCAGGGCTCTTGTGACTGTCTTCCTTGAGACATCTATTCCAGACTTCCCCAAGTCATTAACTAGTGTCTTGGCAGTTGTTCGTGGATCTTTCAATACATCTCTGACTACCTTTCTTTCCAAAGATTTTGAAATCTTTCGCTTCCTGCCTCTGCCTTTGTTGTTCTGTACTGTGTGAATTTTCTTGAACTTCTTTATAATGCTTCTGACTGCAGTTCTTGAGACTTTGAATTGCTTTGATATACTCGTATAACCTTCTCCTTCCTTGTGAGCATCAACAATTATTTTTCTTAAGTCAAGACTAATTTCTTTTCCTTTCACCATGATTGCAGACTAATGTGAACCACAGGTAAACTTCAGCCAAGCGTAATATTGAAAGCAACCTCTAGATTTGATTTCAGGTCAATTATTGAGAGCTTGGCAAAGTTTTAACAACTTGTTAGACCAGTGTTTTGGAATATAACTCAACAGATCAACCATTACTCCCAAAGGGCTAATAATTTTGATCATGGTATTTTTTTATTTTGTATGTAATGTTCTGCTTCTGAGCAAAATTACGTGTAATGAAGGTTTCCTAATAAATCTGCTATGCTCATAAATGCTGTGCTAAAATTTCATTGCTCTAGTAAGTAGCAGTCAGGAAATATTAAAAAAATAATGACATTTTCAAAGGGGGGCTTATAATTTTGTCCTTAACTGTATCTCGAAGTGTGTTGAGTGCCGTTTTCCTGTGGAACAATGCAACTAGACTTTCTCGCTAAGTTTCACACAATACTAATATTGAGTAAATATGGGGTAACTTACATGCAACTACTTCATTAGATACTATGTCTTTTCTGTAACACTTAAAGACAAACGGTCTCGATCAACAACAATCCATAGATAAAAGCTACAGAGTTGATTAAAAGAGATAGAAGTTCCTTTGAACTAAACAGAGTACTTTTTCAGGTGCGAGGGAGCTCTACTCATATCTAGTGAGATAAGAAAGGAAGGGAGTTAAAGGAATTCTCTGGAGCTAGCTTCGTTGAACCAAGGGACTCCAACTCGTAAATTGTGAGGCCCTTGGTCAGGCCGACCATACAATTATTCCGACAGCTTAAAACCGGGGCAGGGACAATAGGGTATAGTTAATAACAGGACATCGGTCAGCAGTACGAAGGAGATGGATGGAGGAGCAGGAGGGGCGGGAGCGGAGGTTGTTGAGATTGGCAGTACGGGAGGTGGGGGTGACGGGGGGGTTGGTAGTCCAGAAAGAGGAGATGGGTGAGCAGGAGGGGAAGTGCCGGTTAAAAGACAGTCCAGATGTAGCGGCGACAGCGAAGGATCCCAGCCTCGTATGGAAGCAGCAGTGGACCAGGTGGTGATGCCGGTCGACCTTGACTGCACCCGCACGAACGGCAGGCCCCAATGCACCATGGCGGCGCACAGTCGAGCCACGGTCGGCGAGCCCGCAGTGAGTGGAGCCCGCTCCCTGAGGACGCCGGCCGGACGGCCAGAGAGCCGGACGGCCAGAGAGCCGGACGGCCAGAGAGCCGGACGGCCAGAGAGCCGGACGGCCAGAGAGCCGGACGGCCAGAGAGCCGGACGGCCAGAGCTTCCGTCGAGTCCAGAGCAGGCGGCCACAGGCTCAGAGCCGGGAGGCAGGAGGGTCTGGTGGTGGTTTTGGCTAGCTGGCTAACGTAGCTGGTAGTCCGAGGGAGAGGAAACAGATAGGTGAGAGCGGAGCTGCGGGTATGCGAGGTGGACGGAGGACAACACGAGAAAAATAAAACAAGAGACGGGTGCACTGAAAACGGGAAAATGTAAAACAAGTAACGGACACGGTCCGGGACAGAAGTGGCAGTCAACAGCTCTGACGCCAGCGTTGCTCTAACCCGGAAGACAACAGATGGTGGGGGAGGGAGGTGACTATCAAAAGTATTAGCCTCTCCGGTGGGGGAGGGAGGTGACTATCAAAAGTATTAGCCTCTCCGTAGCTGATTTTAGAGAAATAAGCAGCCTCTCTGCAGCTGAAGTGCCTTGTCACGTCTATTTCCTTTCACCAGTCACCAACATATGCAAACATGACGTCTTCCGAGAGGCTTCATGTAAGATGAATTGTTAAAAATAACTGTTTTCTGTTTTTAGCCACTTTAGTTTTTTTTTTATATTGCAGCCGTTGCAATTCAAAAATTTTGTTTGATTAGTTGTACAGTATTTGGTGTCGAGTTGCATGCACATTTATTTTACTCTTTTGAATGTGCATTAAGTAACTAAATTAACAGTCTATAAACTTTTGATGTTTAAACATGACTTAACTAAATTTGTAAAAATGTGTTCTTGGTAATAAAATATAATACAAATGCAAAGATTTACGATTTGTAAAATAAGGTGTTTTAGAAGTTTAGTTTTTTCATGTTATTGGGAAAGATTTTGACATTCAAACTTGCATGTCCTTTTCCTTTGTCAGCAATCCAAAGACTCCCTGCGGCTGGATGAGACCATGCTAGTCAAACAGCTATTGCCAGAGATTTGCCATTTCATCCACACGTACCGTGAGGGCCATCAGCATGCAGCTGAGCTTCGAGCTTCAGCCTCAGCTGTTCTCTTCTCTCTTAGCTGCAACAATTTTAATGCTGTTTTCAGTCGAATTTCCACCAGGTACCCAGCTGCACTGTTTCTACTTGACAGATTTTTTTTCTTGTTTTACAGTTCAGGAATTGATGATTGAAGGCATTTAGCTGACCATGGTCGCTTGAGTTTATCTTGAGTTTTTCACCCTTTGCGTCACAGGTGTCCAAGCCCTCAAGGGCTACTGGCATGTATTAGTATTTTGTCCCTCCTCCAACACACATGATTCATAACGATCCTGGTCATTCTAAAACATTTAAAACCTGCAGGCTAGTGGCCCTTGAGGACCAAAATTGGACACCTGTGCTTTACAGCAGTGGTCCCCAACCTTTTTTGCGCCACGGACCGGTTACGTGTTAGAAATATTTTCGCGGACCGGCCTTTATATAAATAAATAATACATTTATAATAAATATATAAATACGATGAAATAAAATGATACGACTGGCATAAAAACAAATATAAAAGACATAAAAATAAAACTCACCATTACGTTGAATTAGTGGGAGAACTCAGCTTGTTTCTCAGAAACGAGCCGGTCCCATCTAGGCGTAATTGGAGAC
Source organism: Syngnathus scovelli (assembly GCF_024217435.2). Lineage (NCBI taxonomy): Eukaryota > Metazoa > Chordata > Actinopteri > Syngnathiformes > Syngnathidae > Syngnathus > Syngnathus scovelli. The sequence goes on along the minus strand of NC_090853.1, from coordinate 14,885,006 downwards.
AATGTCCTTCTTGCTCAGCTTTTTTTCTTTCAAAAAATTCCAAAGGTTTGACTTTTAATGCAGGATTCTTGTTCTCCATGTACCGAAGCAGTTTTGAAGACTTTATTGCCTCGTTAGCTAGCCTGTCGCTACATATTGTCAGTGAGCTTGGCACGTCAGAGTCACCTGTGGCAATAAATCCATATTTTAAGTAGGACTCCTGAAATTTTCTTTTAAATGCAGCTTTCCTTTACTTAGAAGTCGTAGCCTCTTCTTCTTCCGTCTCCTCATTGTTTTATTTTTTTTCCCCTTTCCGAAGAAACTTTCCAAACATCTCTGTTTCTTGCTCATTTTTGCTAGCTTCGCGGGACGAGCGTCTTGACCGGAATTTACCTGTGTCAAGCGACACAGATGCATTGATGGATATAATTGGGAGAGAATCGCCAAATTTTTTTATATTTTTCAAAATAAATTCTTACTCATTTTTGCTAGCTTTGCGGGCTCGACTGGGGAAACAGTCCAGGACGAGCATCTTGACCTGAATTAATTGATCGTCAATAAAAAAAAAAATATATATATAGATTTCTTTTCTGTGCAGCTTGGCAGCCCGGTACCAAGTGACCCACGGACCGGTACCGGTCCGCGGCCCGGTGTTGGGGGACCACTGCTTTACAGTGATATGTCAGGGTTCATTTTTTTTATACTGCCCACAGCAGTTTTTTTGAGTGATAATTTTAGGGTTTTTGCAGTATACGGTCCTGTCCGTATTTTGAATTGTGAACCTTCAATTTAGTATCACATTTTGCCACAACATCCAAACGCTTTGTTCAAATGCTCGGCAGCAGCTTCGCAATACCTTGATTGAACAGGCAGTACTGGGCCCACATGATCAGCACAGATTTCCAGGGATAACATTAATAATAGATGGTTGTTAGAAAAACAGGTAGACATAATGTTTGAATTTTAAATGTAAAACTATAACATAGTATAAAATACGCATCCTCCTTAGGTCATTTTCTTTTATTATCTCTTAGAAGGAAATATAATTATCAAAACTGCTTGAGATTTATGCTCATGATCCAAATAGACAAGAAAACAAAAACACGTTTTCTTAACTAAAGTCATAATGCCTAATGATTTGCAAAGATCATGGGAATAACAGTGCAACGTACAAATCATACACATTTGTAGTGCAACTTTTAGTCATCTAAAAGTTCTTTTTATCTTTTTAAAGTTCTTAATTTCCCAAATGAAAAGAAAGTTATCAATAATAATAATAATAATTGCCGACAGTCAAGGATTACTCCACTGGAGGAAATCCTCTAAGAATTTATAATCTTTACTAACGATATCCTCGATTTAAGAATGAAACAAATGACCTTGAATCAAGATCAGAATTGTAGATAAACACTAGTACATGTTTGGACTTTCTTCTGAAATGTTGTGCCATTCATGAAAGGGACTGTTTGTGCTCAGATGCTCCTATTTTGAATCACCCTTTGTGTGTGTCCCCAGGCTACAGGAGTTGACGGTGTGCTTAGAGGACAATGTAGATGTTCATGACATAGAGCTGATGCAGTACATTAATGTGGACTGCTCCAAGCTCAAGAGGCTGCTACAAGGTTATACTTTTTAAGGTTTAGAAAGTAAAGATTTGCGTGATAGGTCTCTTGGGTGTCAAGTTTGTTGATTTTCCAATGTGAACACTTTCTTGTAGAAACCGTTCTAAAGTTTAAAACCCTTAAAAAGCCTGCACAACTAGCAGTCATCAACAGTTTAGAAAAGGTAGGTCCTTCCTTTTTTTTCTATTGAGCTATTCTGTAGGCGTAACTGCTTCATTTTGTTTAAGTAATAGAAGTGCCCAGGAGTTTTGTACCAATGTGAACATATTGCATTTCAATTTTAATACATTAAATCAATACACATTTGACCTTGAAGCATACAGTCATAAAGTATTATGCAACTGTGCTAGTTTCATACATATCTGTTGGGAAGTGACCATGGTATAAGCATGTTAATGACCTTTGAAATGTACAATTATCAGGGATTAATGGATTTGGCAGCGGCAACCGCTCTCCACATTTCTGATAATTGTGCTGCTGTCGGGTACTCAACCAGACATTTAAACATCCAATCATGTATGACCATTGACATGACTCTTAATGGGCAGACATAAAGTCTCTGACCAGTGGCTCCACAAAGAATCAGAATTATACACAATTGTTTTCTCAAATGTCATGACTTTTTTTTAACCTAAAACCCCAAAGTCTAGAAAAACTGGACTTTGGAAATCTAAAAATTTAGGATTACTGTACTTTTACAAATGAAAATGGTTGCAAAAAACCCCCAAAGAAAAACGCTTAGTAGAAGAATTGATGATGGCTGAAATTGGGGCTTCTGAAGTGAGCTGAAATGTGTAATGTGAGCACATTATGCTGATGTCAAGCTTTGTGACAATTCAGTGTCCACAATTTAAAAATATCATTTTATTTTTCCTCTTTTATGGACACTCAGTGGTACCTCTACTTACGAATTTAATTGGTTCCGTGTTCGGGTTTGTAACTTACAAACCCGAACACGGAACCAATGAAATTAAATCCCCAAATTCATGAATAGGGTGAAATATACCTGCAGGATAACAAAAAATATTTTTGAAAATTCTTTCTCTTACCAGTGTTCCCTCTAATTTTCCAAGTCAAAGTCAAGTCAAAGTCAAAAGTCAAAGTCAGCTTTATTGTCAATTTCTCCACATGCCAAAGACACACAAAGAAACCGAAATTTCGTTCCCCCCTATCCCACGGTGACAAGACATGGCCCACAACAGACAAACAATTAAACAAGTATAACAGCGTGCTGAATAAATAATGAATAAATAACACAATCAATCAATCAATCAATCAATCAATCAATCAATCAATCAATAAGAGGAGCAAAAAGGAGCAAGTGCGCATACAGCAGACATTCCAGAAAATAGCGCAACAGTGCCGCACGCTACGCAGAAGGGGGTAGCGAGTTCAGGGTCCTAACAGCCTGGAGAAAGAAGCTGTTGGCGAGTCTGGTGGTGCGGGAGCGCAGGCTCCTGTACCTCTTCCCAGAGGGCAGAAGGTCAAACAAAGAGTGAGCCGGGTGACTCACATCTCTTGCAATCGAGGTTGCCTTGCGGGCGAGATGGGAAGTGTAAATGTCCTTCAGGGAGGGGAGCGAAGCACCAATAATCTTACCAGCCGTATTCACTATGCGCTGCAGGGCCTTCAAGTTCTGTTCAGTGCAGTTACCACCCCAGACAGCGATGCAACTGGTGAGGACGCTCTCAACGGTGCCACGGTAGAATGTAGTAAGGACTGCCTGAGGAGCACATGCACGCATGAGCTTCCGCAGGAAGTACAGGCGGCGCTGAGCTTTCTTTGCCAGTGACGAGGTGTTTGCGGACCAGGAGAGGTCCTCACTGATGTGCACCCCCAGGAACTTGGTGCAGCTCACCCTCTCCACCACAGCACCATCGATGATCAGCGGCAGGTGTTTTGAGTGACCTTTCCGGAAGTCAACAACGATTTCCTTGGTCTTGTTGACGTTCAGCAGGAGGTTGTTGTCCCTGCACCACGTGGTCAGAAGGTCAACTTCCGACCTGTACCGAGTCTCGTCGCCCTACGTGATGAGACCCACCAGAGTCGTGTCGTCAGCAAACTTCACTATGCGGTTGTCGCTGTAGGTCGCAGTGCAATCATGCGTCAGCAGGGTGAAGAGCAATGGACTGAGCACGCAGCCCTGGGGGGCCCCCGTGCTCAGCGTGATGCTGGCGGAGATTTTGTCGCCAACACGCACCACCTGAGGCCTCTGACAGAGGAAGTCCAGTATCCAACCTCGATTGCCAGAGATGTGAGTCACCCGGCTCACTCTTTGTTTGACCTTCTGCCCTCTGGGAAGCCTGCGCTCCCGCACCACCAGACTCGCCAACAGCTTCTTTCTCCAGGCTGTTAGGGCCCTGAACTCGCTACCCCCTTCTGCGTAGCGTGCGGCACTGTTGCGCTATTTTCAGGAATGTCTACTGTACTTGCTCCTTTTTTTTCTGCTCCTCTTATTTATTTATTGTTGTGTTATTTATTCATTATTTATTCAGCACGCTTTTGTTATACTTGTTTACTTGTTTGTCTGTTGTGAGCCATGTCTTGTCACCGTGGGATAGGGGGGAACGAAATTTCGGTTTCTTTGTGTGTCTTTGGCATGTGGAGAAATTGACAATAGAGCTGACTTTGACTTTGAAGAGGGAAGTACTGAGGCCCAGCTCGTCGAGTGTCTGTTCAAACACACAAGCTCCCTGTGCACACTGTGGAACACTGCGCAACACCAAATTAAATAAATAAATAAATAAATAGACAGACAAATAAAAATAAATAAATAAAATATTGTCAATGAAAACTTTAACTTGCTCGGGGTCGGATTTTGTTTTGTGTGTCAGCTTGTTCCTTTTCTGTCGGTCTTTTGCGCTCTGTACCGATCCCCTGTCCCACCTTGAGTCTTCATACAATTCCAACAGCTTTCAAATGACATTTTTGCTGAATGTGACGCTTGAGGTAGTCCAACTTCCATTCCTTCCATATTTTTCCCTCTGTAAACTTGCCCGCCACTTTGGCTTCACTGCCTGTTTTGCAGGAGACCTTTCTCATTCGAAAAAGAGAAAATCCCATCCAATTTCACCGTTTCCTCTTGTACTCCGGCAGCTATTCAAGCTTAAAAGAACTGCCGCGTCTCTTATTTATTTTGGCATGGCGAGTGGATGTGTCGCTGCTCATTCGTTTCGCCATGATTAGCTAATTTAGCATTCGCATCGCTTGACTCCGCTGCACTGTCGTTATCTAGCTGACCTGTTCTAAACACATGTTCAGGCGCTGTCAATCCTATGATTGCTTATGTAGCACAAGTGAACCATATATCATTGGCTGGACACCTGTGAATTACTGATTTACACTACAAAAAGGCACAGGGAGAAAATCATCCGTCCACTTAATTAGATTAGATTACATTTAGCATGAGATATTAATCATTTTATGCTGAATTTTATTTTGTGCGCCGCATAGTGTTTCTTGTGCGCAGAGACTGCGCGACCAGTGCGCAATTGCGCAGCTGCGCAGCTTAGAGGGAACACTAAGTAGAAACGTTTGTAAGTATATGCAACGTTTTCTATAGGAATCAGTGTAAAAGCAAATAACGCACGCCGGACTATCCCAAAAGTCACAATTTTTGCCTGCCCTATTACTTTGTGTAAAACGCAGAAAACCTAAACAACAGGTTTATTTTTACTTTTTCAAACCTTTATAACTAAAAATAAATGGCACTTTATTCTTGACCTCCTAACTTTGCCTAGGGAGGGGGGAACCTGTTCTAATTGTCTACTCTAGCTAAAAATACTCCCGAGAAGACACACAAAAAGTCGCACTAATAAATTGTTGTATGCTTCCAAGTACTACTACTTGCAATGTGCTCACATACTCGTCATTTTTATTTGGTGCAATTTATGAGTTTTCCGAGTATCATTGAACATTCATTCATATCATTGGTCATTGAACGCACCTCGCGCACAACACAAGTGAGAACTTAATAAATAAAAGAAAGAAGAGGAACCTAGGTTCTAAAGATGGAAATCGACAAACATAAAAGTGTTTTCTTCACGTTTTTATTGAAAACAAGCTGATACCGTCTGCCCCATGGCAATTGCTTCCGCCTTTCACTTAATGCGTGCGCTCTCCTGCAGCAGGGGATTTTCACGGGTATACCTACTTTGGCACCACGCTGGCCGTACTCAATAGCGAGCCTGACGATACGCCATGCTCCTTTATGATTCAAAGTTTTGAGTTTTTTTTGTTTTTTTTTAATCAATAGTCTTGTTTTTACACTGCTGACATGCCGAGAAAAACAGGGAATGTCAGAGCAAAGGAGACGGTCGAAAATTGGTTCGTAAGTAGATGCAAAAAAACTTGCGAGGCTCTGGTTCGTATCCCGAAAAGTTCGTAAGTGTACACGTTCGTAAGTAGAGGTACCACTGTATTCATATTACACGTTAACCTTCAGATGGGGTTAGCTTATTTTTTGCCGTCAGGAGAGTGTCAACAGCAACTGGAAGCTTGTTCATCATATGCCAGATTCTCTTTGAACTCTGTTTTGTCTTGACAGGCATTTTGGAACTGGGTGGAAAATTATCCAGATGAATTCACCATGCTCTACCAACGACCTCAAGCAGATATGGCAGGTCCTAAAACAACTTTTGACCGATATTTACATTTTCAACTTTACAATTGACCCCCATTAAATATACAACTCATTAAATTAAATGGAAAATCAGGCATTTTTAAATAACTATCCAAAATCTTTAAAAAAATGCTTCGTAAACATTCAATAAAAATCTTTTCCATGAAAACTGGTGGCCCAGAACAAAGACAATTAAAAAAAAATAAGGGGGAAAAAATCCCCAATTATGCGAATCAAAGCAGGTGGTGAACCGTGAGCAAGTGGGGGTCCATTGTATAGTCATCCCTCGCTACTTCGCGGTTCATTTATCGTGGCCTTAGTACACTGGGAATTTTTCAAAGAAAAAAAAGTCAAACAAAATTAAAAATTGAGGAATTATGGCACGAAAGTTGCTCGCACGCCAGCAGAAGACAGGGAGTGCTCACACAATCGCTGATTTAAAAACAAACAAAAAAAAAAAATTCCCAATTGAGGAATTATGGCACGAAAGTTGCCCGCGCGCCAGCAGAAGGTCGGGATTGCCCACACAATCGCGGATTTTTAAAAAAAACAAAGACAATTAAAAAAAAAATATATATATATATTGAGTTATGGCATAAAGTGATAAGAGTTTTAAAAACATATTTACAGTATGTACACTTGTGCGTTGTAATAAAAACAGTTGTTATAATAATAAGAGTTCTAAAAACATTTTTATAGTATGTACACTTGTACCTTGTTATAAAAGAAAAGTTGTTATAATAATTAGAGTACTAAAAACATTTACAGTATATACACTTTAGTTACATCTTCTTATGTTACACACTTACTTGCTTATGGTTGTCCATCGGTTCGATGATGACCTTCTCCTTTTATTTGTGAGTCTGCTGATGTTTGAGTAGTCCGATCCTGGATCCACAGATGCGGTTACAGACTGGGCATGTGAAGGAGGTGCTGGGGGGAGCAGGGGTGGCTTGGCGAGCATGCCTCTTTACACGCTTTGCTGCACGATGTTGTGTGCGCTGTTCCTCTATATGATCCACTCCCTGTGAGGAATGGGAGCGCCAGAGGTCTCGGCAGGAAGCGAGTTCCTCCAGTGAAGAGGGGTTGATCTGGCATCTCTTCAGCGTGGTCTTCATTTGATCTTTGAACCGTCTTTTCTGCCCACCAGCACTGCGTTGGCCCAGGTGTAACTGACCATAGAGGATTCTGCGTGGGAGTCTATGGCTGGGCATTCGGATGACGTGCCCCATCCACCTGAGTTGACGTTGGGCCATGATGGACTCCACGCTACGGCTGCTTGCCCTGTTCAGCACTTCTGTGTGCGGCACTTTGTCCTTCCATGTGATGCCAAAGGTCTCCAGACTTCTCAGATGGCGGCTGTAAATAGTCCATGCTTCACATCCATACAGTAGCGCAGTGATGCATACTGCTCTGTAGACCAGCACTTTGGTGTGGAGTTTGAGGTTGCTGTTCACAAAATCCTTCTCCTGAGGCGATCAAAAGATGCTGATGCTTGCTTAAGGCGATTTTGGATCTCGTCATCCATTGAGCAGGTGTCAGACATTATGCTTCCCAGGTATTTGAAGGTGGGCACCGTGAGCAGCTGTTGCCCTGTTGCTGTGAAAGTTATTCTTGGGTTTTGTAAGAGGTCAGCACTGGAGTGACAGAGTACCTCTGTCTTCTGGGTGTTGATCGTCAGCCCCATTCTGGTATATGCAGTTACAGCTGCCGAGAAGATGTTTTGCAGAGCCTCTGGTGTGTGAACAACCAGGGCACAGTCATCGGCGTATTGATGCTCAATGATTGTCTCCGAGGTCAGCTAGGTAGTTGCCAGTAGCCTCCTGAGGTTAGAGGTTAGAGGTTGCTATCAAGCCTGAAGTCTATGGTAACTCCAGCCTGCTCCTCCATCCTCCTGCGTTTACCAGTGTTGTGACACAGATGAGGAAGATGTTGAAGAGAACTGGAGCCAGCACACAACCTTGCCGCACTCCAGTTGTCACACCAAAGGGCTCTGAGCTGTGTCTTCCTACTACCACTCGGGCCATCATCCCAGAATGGAACTGCTCAAGGATGGTGACAAACTTGGGTGGGCACCGAAATCTCTTCAGGACTTGCCACAGTAGGCCCCTGTTCACTGTGTCAAATGCCTTTGAGAGATCGACAAAGGCAATGAACAAGTCCTTGTGCTGCTCCCGACTCTTGGAGCTGACATGCCACAAAGATCATATCAACTGTCCCCCTGTCCTTCCGAAAACCACACTGTGACTCTGGGGTGACCCGTTCTGATATTGCCGAGATGAGTCTGCAGAGCATGACCTTGGCAAGGACCTTTCCAGCTGTGGCCAACAGAGAGATACCCCTACTTTTGGAGCAGATGGATTTGTTCTTGTAGATGGTCGCAATGTTGGCATCTTTCCACTGTTGCGGGACACAATCTCGTCTCCACACCTCTGAAATGTAGAGATGCAGTGTCCGTATACAGAGGTAGCCTCCTTCCTTGAGAAGTTCAGCCGGCATGCTGTCTTGTCCAGGGGATTTATTGTTTTTCAGGGTTTTGACTGCGTGCAGGACTTATTCAAAGGTTGGGGGGAGGTTGAGATCTGGCAAGTGAGGATCTTCAGGGAGCTCTGGAAGGACAGTTAGGTCCGCTTGGGTGGCCTGCTTCAGCACGGTGTTAAAATGCTCAGCCCACCGCTCCACTATCATAGCCTGATCCTTGATTAGAGATGTTCCATCAGCAGATCTAACAGGTGCCATGGAGCAGTTTCTGGGGCCGTAGATGGTTTTCACTGCATCATAGAAACTGCATATCGTTTCTATTGGCGTGAGACTGGATTTCATTAGCCTTTCAGATACACCACTCATTTAACATTTTTCTCAGAGTAGTTTGGGCCTCAGAACGAAAGGCTTGCCATTGCATTTTATGTAATTTGGGATTGTGGGTTGTTCAGGGTGGCTCTGTGTGCCTTGTGCATTTTGTCCAGGAGGGTGGATATCTCTCCAGCATTCTGGTCAAACCAGTCCTGGTGTTTCTTGGTTTTGAAACCAATGGCTTGGGCTGCAGTGTCAAAGAGGGTGCTGGCTAGGACGGTCCACTTCTCATCCATCCCAGACTCTGAGATAATCAGTCGCTCAATGTCTGCCAGCTTCTCAGCTAGGGAGCGATGGAAGTTGTCACGAGTGTCGCTGCTGGAGAGTCTGGCACAGTTGAGTGCTTTCCTCTTTGGGCCAACATGACGTACTAGGGGCCGGACATGCAGTCTGACCTTTGTCAGAATCATGCGGTGGTCGGTCCAGCAGTCTGCCTCCCTGCATAGCTTTTGTAACAAGCACGTCTTTGAGGTCAGCCCTCCTTACGATCGCGTAATCGATCAAGTGCCAGTGTTTGGAGCTGGGATGTATCCAGGATGCCTTATATTTGTTCTTTGTTGGAAGATGGTGTTTGTGATGGTAAGGTCGTGTTCCGCACAGAGACTAAGAAGTCTCATGCCATTGGAGTTGACTTTTCCAATGCTGTGGGCGCCGATCACACCATTCCAGTTCTGCGAGTTCTTTCCGACTCTTGCATTGAAATCAAGCATTCCTCAGGATGTGACTGCGGATGTAATCTAGTACCTGGTAGAAGCGGTCCTTCTCTTCATCATTGGATGGCAGAGTTGGTGCATAGGCACTTATCAAAATGACATGTCGGCATTTTGCAAGAGGGATGCGAAGAGTCATGAGCCTTTCACTGACACCCACTGGTGATTCTGTGAGCTTGAGCAGGAGGCTGTTCTTGATTGCAAAACCAGCTCAATGATGATGTGGTCTGCCCATGGGGTATCCTTTCCAAAAGAATGTATAACCCCCTCCTACTTCATTGAGTGAGCCTTCCTCGAGGAGTCGGGTCTCACTGAGTACTGCCACATCCACATTGTATCGCTTTAGCTCGCTGGCAACGAGTGCTGTTCTGCGCTGTGGTCTGTCCGGACTGGCATCCAGGAGTGTCCTTATATTCCATGCTGCAATTCTAAATGGTATTGATTTTGTTTTTCGACCGCGTAATGAAATGTCCCGACAGGTGCGGTTTCCTGTCCGGGTAGTGGGCTGAGTGGGCAATCTTTAGGCCACCTTTTCTAGGCCTTTCCCCAATTGGGGTGAGCAGTGCGGACCCTAGATAGGGCTGCTCAGACGCACAGGAGTCTGCCTTGATTGTAAAGAGATGGTTCCAGTGGCAAGGGAGACCCTAGATGACCGGCATCTTCTTACAACTGCAGGAAGCTGCTGGAATCCAGGTTTTTGGAAACCGCCCCAAAGTGTGCCGCCACCAGCTTGCTTTTCTGTCAGGGTGTGCTCCCTTAGCCTTCGTCCGCTTTTACAGCCATTGTGGTGCTTCTCACTGCTACCAACTTCTGCCTGCTCCACCATTGAGGTCTTCGGGATCACTCTTTGTCTGGACTTTACCCTTTGACCAGTTCGGCCTGGGTAACCCTACCAGGAGTACGAGACTCCAGCCGACATAGCTCTAGGGGTCATGGAGTCACGCAAAGTGCCCCACCACGATAAGGTGGTGATCCCGTCGGGACACATGTTACACGCACGCACGCACGCGTGCACGCGGGCACACACACACACGCACGCACGCACGCACGCACGCACGCACGCACGCACGCACGCACACACGCACACACACACACACGTATCAAATTTGTTATTTGTACATTATTTTCTGTATGTTATTTGTAATATTATTTTATTTACATGTTTGAAACTATTCTTTAATGTTCTAATGATAACATATGCACTTATATGATTTTGTTTACGCTTATTGATACACAAAAAATTTACATATGTCAAAAATGAGAGGGTGACATTACTTCGCGGATTTTCACCTATCGCGGGTGGTCTTGGAACCAATTATCTGTGATAAACGAGGGATTACTGCACCTGTATTAATAGCTGAGTAATATAAAGATAGTCGAATGATGAAATCGAATCGAGGATGAGCATTTTCTTCACTGTGCCTTTTGCTGGGTCAGTGAAATATTAGATATGTACAGTAATCCTTCGTTTATCGTGGATAATTGGTTAACATGATACTGTTAACATTGGTAGGTTTGGTTAAAAGCAATCAGTAAAATGTATTCTTTGACAGGTGACTTTAAAATCATGCTAAATTTTCCATTTGCACTATTTGTAAGATCTGAGAAATACATAATTTGCATAATATTCTGTAACACTTTATAGTTGTCATATGATCTCTGGGAAATGACATAAATGAGGTGTAAATAGCTCTCACTTCTCCTGCTAATACCCTCTTATGCTCCTTGAATCTCGTCTTATGCTCCTTGGAATTTCCCATGGAGAGATCTAGCATGTAAACAGAGGACGGTGGAACAATGAACTACAAATTTGCAAATAAAGAAATGAGATGAGCCCCTCCACGTAAACCCTTCCATAAACACTGTGCTTGCTACATGGCGTCATGTTTTGTGCGCACACGTGCCATTTCAGCGGTGTACTCTGTTTACATTAGAAGTTACATTTGTTTTTATAAAGTAAATTAGTTCATAAAAAGATGGGCTTTCTAATTGGGCATCATACTGTGCTGTGTTAATATAGCCCAAGTGCAATCTCTTTCGTTCCTTTCGAGTGATGTGCATGCTTTCACGGCCAGAGTAGTCCTGGGTGGCAAAGCATATAATGGGTAAATGTATTTTTTTTTAAATTTAAACAGTGATTATGGTGGTCATTGTGTGTGCTTCCATTTTTTCTACAGAAGCTGCTGAGAAGCTGTTTGACCTAGTGGATAGCTTTGCAGAGAGCGCTAAAAGGAAGGCTGCAGTGTGGCCACTTCAGATCATTCTCTTGATCCTCTGCCCAGAGATCACGCACACAATCTCCAAAGACACTGTAGAAGATAGCAAGGCCAACAAGGTAAATGGGAGAGGTTAACACATTTTATTATTTTTTTTCTTTTAACTTATTCACTAATAACTAACTCTCGTACCTTTCCTGTTCTGCCCTCAGAAACTTTTTTTGGACAGTTTACGGAAAGCTTTAGCCGGTCAAGGTGGAAGCAAGCAGCTGATGGAAAGCTCTGCTATTGCCTGTGTTAAACTGTGTAAAGCGTCAACTTACATTAACTGGGAAGATCACTCAACTATTTTTCTTCTTGTCCAGTCCATAGTCATGGATCTCAAGGTCTGAATATTTCCATAAGTTTTCTCCCTTCTCTTGTGTGTTTGTTGAGAGTGGGATGAGTGGATATTTGATTGCAATTTGAAGTTAAATTCAATCCCTTTGTCAATTTGCTCAATACAAATGATAAAAATACAGTAATTTATCATCCAAAGATATTTTTGTACTAATGCTGCTCGATTATGGATAAAAATCGTAATCACAATTATTTTGTTCAATATTGCAATCACAATTATTTGCACGCCTGTTTTTGAAATTGGAACCGCATTTATTGAACATGTTTAAAAAACACTCCTGTTAATAGTGTTGGGAAAGTTCATTTTCTCCACAAACTAGTTCAAAGTTCAGTTCACAAATTTTAAAATTAACTTGTTTAAGTTCATAGTTCCTGATTGAAATTTTAATAACTACCTAGGTTTATGGTTCCAAAAATAAAAATGTTTATAGATATTTTCTTCCCCAATCAAAAAAAGTTGCTTCGAGCTGTTACCTTCTAGCATTTTGGCATTTTCTCATTGTTTTCAGCCATTCCATTCACACTAGTATCCAGTTGCCAGCACCGTACAATCTTAATTACAAGAGAAAATTGCTTGCTCTTTAATGAATTGAAACAAGAACATAACTGTGGTGCAGAATGTGCAAACACAAACATTCTGCTGTATGTGCCATACTAAGGTTGGAAACGAAGCATGTACAAATTATGTATTCAATGTGCAAAACAAAATTATATTGGCTTTAACTAACTTTTAGTTTTTTTTGAATGTATTATTTCTTGCTTGCTCAAAGAACCAGAAACTGTTTAGAATTTGGGACATAAAAGTGCAAAGGTAAAGGTGCAAAACCCAAATAAATTCCTAAAACAAGAGAAACAATCTCTTTAAGAGTAATTTGTGGTTCAACGCCAAATTCCTGAATGTTCTCACAGGAAGAGAAAGAAAACCTGGCATCCTTGAACAAAAGTGAACTGGCCCCAAAATGAGCTCGTTCACAAAAACATCCGCGGAGCAAAAATGTGCTACGTTCAGTTCATGTTCGTCCAAAAAATGAACGAGATCATGAATTTTTGTTCATTGAACGCGTTCAGGTACCACACTGCCTGTTAAATAGGAATTTTGAGATCGTCTGGAGCCAAAGTCTTAATCTTGATTGAAATTGAGCAGGCTCTGGTCACTCTATACACTACATTTTCTAATTCTGTGCTGTTGAAAGAATGTAATTACATAATCATCTTACCTCTTCCACTTCCGTTCTTGTCTCAAGGCTTTGCTATTCAACCCAGCAAAACCCTTTTGGAGGGGGGCAGGCAGCCAGAATGCTGACATTGAGCTCATGATGGACTGCTTTGTCTCCTGTTTTCGCATTAATCCTCACAATAACCAGCACTTTAAGGTTAGTTTAATAGTACAAATAATACTGCAAAGTTAACTACATTTAACTTGTCATTTTACATAGCTTTGGCCAATTAATTCAATGTTCTGATGACCATACTTTGGTATTTCAAGGTCTGTTTGGCTTCATCTTCTCCTTCTACCTTCCATTTTGTCCTGGTCAACTCATTGCACAGAATAATTACCAATGTAAGTATCCTGAAGGCCGTTAGACTTATATTTTGTTTTTATGTAGTTCTTCACTTTTATTTACTTCACATTGTGTGCACCTTCCTGCAGTCTCATTTGGACTGGTGGCCTAAGATTGATGCTGTGTACTGCTACTCCGGAGAGCTTCGTTTTATGTTCTCAGATACCCTCAACCGGGTTGCCCAAAGCACCCATGCTCCTCTACGCATGACACCAGTGAGTGTACAAATACTTATGGAAACTAAAATAATTAAGGATGTATTTTGTTTTCTCTAATACAATTTGTTTCTGGAATAATGATCGCTCTAGTTGAGGGATATAACGTGAGCTCCAAATTAAACAGATACTGCGTTCTCTAATTTCACAGTGGGGTGGGCTGGCACTCCAAATGTGACAGTAATTTCAAAGTGTGTTTTCCGTAACGTGCGTAAAACCTACCTCCCTCTATTGAGGCCATTAGAGCCTAATCCGCGGAAGTAAGTTGCTAAAATAATTTTCGAAAGGTTGAGCATGACTGTTGTCATGACTGAGTTTGTCATTGCTGTTGATGCATTATGTTGTTGAATCTTGAGCTTACTCTTATTGGTATCTCTCACAGAGTTTGACTTTCAAGGGGAAGGTGACAACTAGCCTTAAGTTCAAAGAGAAAACCACAGAACTAGATACGAGAAGTTACAAGTGCCTCCTGCTTGCTCTGGTCAAACTAATCCATGCTGACCCCAAGCTCATGTTGCACGTAAGGGATTAATTTTGTCTTATTTGTATTTATTCAGGTATGTTCCAAGCCCTTTGTATCTAAACATGACTCTTTTTTTTCCCACACATTGTTATCTTGTAGAACCCTGTGAAGCAACCTCCAGAGATGCAGAGCAGCACAGCTGAGCTCATCATCGGACTGGTGCACCTAGTGCCTCTCACCAACACGACCCAACTCTCACAAGAAGCCATGGAGGTTTGAGGCTGAATTTATTTTTTAATTTTTTAAATGGGACATGTTCTGATTCTAAGACTGCTACAATTGTTTGTAGGGCCGCTGCAACTTTTACCTTTTCTTCTTAAATAAATAAAACACAGTTCAGAGTTGTGGGTTCAATTCCACCTCCGGCCCTCCCTGTGTGGAGTTTGCATGTTCTTCCTGTGGCTACGTGGGTTTTGTCCGGGTACTCCGGTGTCCTCCCTTATCCCCAAAACATGCATGGTAGTCCGATTGAGCACTCCAAATTGCCTGTAGGTGTTAGTGCGTGTGCGAATGGTTCGTCTCTGTGCGTCCTGCGATTGGCTGGCCACCAGTTCAGGGTGTCCCCCGCTACTGCCCGATGACTAGTGGGATTGGCCCCAGCACGCCCGCGCCCCCCGTGGGACAACGGAAGATGGGTGGGTGGGTGTATGGTTGGGTGGTCGGACAGACAGACGGACGGGCGAATGGACAATGGGTAGTAAAGCGCATATAAGTAAAGCTGCATGGTATAGTCTTCTCATCCAACTTCAGAAATGTGACAGTCTTGTGGCCACAATTATATTTTAAGATTACGTTATTTTTTACTGTATAATTATGTTTACATTTAATTTTTCATTTCAATAGAAAATTTAATCAGAACGGTGATTCATCAAAGCGAGGCATGAATTGAATCTTAACCATAGCTAAAACGTTACATTCCTAATTAACAATATCTATTAGGGGTGTCTTGATTCAATATTGATATTGAGTAATGGCCTGATATCAGGACCCCCCTCCCAAAACATGATCAGATTATATTGATTTAAATCCAAAATCTTGGATATAAACAAGCAATTCATTCCCGATCTTCCTGCTCTTATATCCAGCGGCGTCTGGATCTATTAAGAGCCCACTTGATCAAAACAACCACATAAGTGAAGGAGCTAACGAGAAACATGTCAGGGCTCTGTGGTACGCCCAATTTGGGCATGCACTCAGTGCAGGCGCCCAAATTAGCATGAATATACATTTATAGTAAAACTTACCTGCACACAGTCTTGCTATAATGCTCCTGACAATTTTCAAAAATAATTTACACAAATTTACATAAAATTTCTAACTTAAGTGGTGGTACAAACCAAGAAATAGTTTGGTGTGTCGGTACTAGTACAAAAACTATAGCTCTGCTTTAATTTATTTGCTACTTATTATATTCAAGTGCATTGCATTGTCATTTTTAAGGTTGAATTTATGTAACCAAAAAAATATTTGAAGTAAATTAGTTTTCTATCTCATATTTTCCTTTATTTGAATAGTATAACATAATCAAACCGGTTTTAACATTTTATACAAAAAAATAAAGCATATATCATTCGTGCTGATATCAGAATCTGATAATATCAGTAACGTATGCCTACTGCAGGACATGCCTACTACCCATTGTGCAACTTAAGAGGCACTAAGATTTCTTAATGTGCTCCTTTTCTAACTTGTTCTGTAATGCCGCTGCAACATGTAAATTTCCTTGGCCGGTATTCTTTCTTCTTCAAATGCTAGCAACATGTTTCGGATCCCAGTCTTTATCAAAGAAAGTTATTTTGGTTACCGTATTTTCCGCACCATAAGGCGCTTGAAAGCCTTTAATTTTCTCCCATAACGAAGGTGCGCCTTTTAATAAGGTGCGCCTTGTGTGTCGACTGAATTCCAAAATCTGTAAAGTTGTTTTGTGTGGCTTCCGTAATATACAGGCGTAATAAGTAGTAGACCCGATGAACCAATCAGAGGACATTACTTTTTACGTAGAAAAAAAACAATCAGAGGACTGTACGTAACACGCAGAGTATGTACCGCCGCCACCATTGATATATAAATACTATCTACAGTGCAAATCTGTAAAGTTTTTTGTGTGGCTTTCGCCTGGAATTGAGTCTGCGCCTGATGGTACGGAAAATACAGTTCTTCTACAATAATTTTGCAGTTGTCTTGGTAAACATTTCCTTTCTCATTCTGGTTTTGTCCTTTGTTCTGGCTTTTCCTATCACCTCCTGTTGTCTGTCTAGGCTCTTTTAGTACTGCACCAGCCAGACTCCATTGAACAGTGGAATCCTGATGCTCCTATAGAGACTTTCTGGGATATCAGGTACTCTATGGCTACATTCATACACAGTGCAGGATATTAAGCCCAATTTGGATTCTTTTAGATTCACACGTGTGCACAGAACTTGATGTCACGTGGCCCTTCATGACACATTTTTGGCATTTTTAAGGGTTTTGTGCTGGAGCTGACCCGTCCCATCATATATTTATCAACTCAAATGCATCTACTTTTCCTTTTCCAATTGTGACATTTGTCATCTTGTGATGTCGTATAGGTCACATAAGCACAACCTGAATATCCAGATGGCAGTTGCCGCTAATTCATATCCACGTTGGCCTGTAAAATTGGGGAAAGATCAGAATTGTAGTGATCACGTTGACATGAAAGAAATCTGATACATACCGTATTTTTCGGACTAAAAGTTGCTCCGGAATATAGGTCGCATTAGCCATGAAATGCACAATAACGTGAAAAAAAACATATATAAGTCACTCCGGAGTATAAGTCGCATTTTGGGGGAAATTTATTCAACAAAATCCAACACCAATAACAGACATGAACGAACAATAACAGGTATGCTAAAGTGACAAACACAAACGAAGAGCTGAAAACGGGCCTGACGTAACATTTAGAGTTATTCAAATAACTATTACATAAATAACACGTTTATAAAACCATCTGTGTCACTCCAATTCATAAATCCATCGATCGCTGACGGCGGTTGCACTTCAATATATTACACAGGCCCATATAACGATACATAAATTGTATATCAAATAACTATTATATAAGCAATACTATTACCAAACCATCTGTGTCACTCCGAATCATTAAATCCATCGATCATCCTTTATGTCAACAATGCTGGCCAGGTGCGCGCAGCTGACGGCGCTTGCACTTCAAAATATTCCACAGGCCCATATAACGATATATAAATTATATATCAAATAACTATTATATAAGCAATAATATTATCAAACCATCTGTGTCACTCTAAATCATTAAATTCATCGATCAAATTCCTCATCCTTTGTCATCAACGCCGCGCGTGCGCCCTGACGTCAGCATCGTCGTTATTCCACAGATCTAGTATATAACTATATTGTAGCGTTAACAAAGTACAAGGAAAGACGTGGGTTTGGTAAACGGCTCTTTATTTAACAAAACAAAAGTTCAACGAGCCAACAACTACTGAACTGTAACGATAAAAACATATACAAGTTGCTACACGAATTAAAATATATCAAATAACTATAACAAATAGTTCACCGCCACACGGCCCCAAGCACTGGCGTGGACTTCCAGGCATGTGGCGGCGTGGACTTCCATCCACGCTGGCACTTCCAGCCACGGAGATGGAAGAGAGCTCCATAGAATAGGACCGGGCATGCGTAAAAGCCTTGTCCGAGCCCCATCCACCGTCCCCGGACAGCCACCCGGCCAAGCGCCGGCCCCCGACTTCCATCCACGGAGGTGAAAGAGAGCTCCGTAGAGTAGGACCGGGCGTGCGTAAAAGCCATGTCCGAGCCCCATCCACCGTCCCCGGACAGCCACCCGGCCGAGCGCCAGCCCCCGACTTCCATCCACGGAGGTGAAAAAGAGCTCCGTAGAGTAGGACCGGGCGTGCGTAAAAGCCATAATAGTTTTTCAAACCGTCTGTGTCACTCCAAATCATTAAATCCTTCAAACTCTTCGTCCTCCGTGTCACTTACAAACAAAGCCACTAATGATGTTGGTAGTACGTGGGGCCCTTTGTCATCTTCGTCATCCCGTGATCGAATCTTTGTCCTTAATGTAAACAACCGCCGCGACGCTGACACGACGCTGACGCGACGCTGACGTCACTTGAAATTCAAATTGCAATAATCCCTTGCTACATCGCGGTTTCACCTTTTTTTTTTTTTTAATTTTGAAATTTTTTGAAAAAATTCACATATAAGTCGCCCCTCTGTATAAGTCGCCACCCCACCCAAACTACGAAAAACCCGCGACTTACAGTAGTACTGTAGTAAATACAGTACAACAATTTACCATATTTTCCGCATCATAAGGCACACTTAAAAGCCTCAATAATCGAAGGTGCACATTTTACCGTATTTTCCAGACTAGAAGTCGCTCCGGAGTACAAGCATAGTACTCAGCCATAAAATGCATAATAAAGAAGACATACAAGTCGCATTTTTGTGGGAAATTTATTTGATGAAATCCAACACCAAGAACAGACATATCATCTTGAAAAGGCAATTTAAAATAAAAAATAGAATAGAGACAACAGTAAGCTGAATAATTGTACGGTATGCTAACGTTACATGACACAAACAATGAACTGAGAACGTGTCTGGTATGTTAACATAACATATCAAGAGTTATTCAGATAACTATAGCATAAATAACATGCTAACACGTTTACCAAACCATCCGTGTAACTTCAAATCACCAACTCTAATGAAATCCTCATCCTCTGTGTCACTTTTAATCAACTCCGCTAACACCAGACGTAGAAGTTGAGGCGCTTCCTCTTTTACGTCGCTTACGTCAGACTCATCAACACAATTATCAACACAGGCCTAGAGCGCCCTTTTGCGGTTTAGTGTGAAAATAACATGCAAAATAATATAATAATGTGTTAATAATTTAACACATAAATTGCAACAGAGTACAAGTTGCACTCCTGGCCAAACTATGAAAAAAACTGCGACTTATACTCCGGAAAATACGGTAATACGCCTTTTGTATGGAATGAATTCCAAAATCTGTAAATGTTGTTGGGTGGCTGCTGGCACAGAAATGTAATATGTAGATGTAATATGTTATGAACCAATCAGAGGACATTACCTTGTTTGTAAAATATGTAGACCAGGGCAGTAAACCAATCAGAGTATATCAAGTATACGTAATATGCCACGATTGATAAATAAATATTTTTTTGTGCAAAGCTAACTGCATTAGGACACTCTAAAATGGCATCAACAAAGAGGCATGCTTACGAGGCACAATTCTAACTTTCTGGAAAGCAGGGATAATTGCAGAAGAGCAGTGTTTGGAATAATGGCATTTAAAATAACGGCGTTATTTTTTCAGTAGCGTGGTAATCTAACTAATTACTGTTTCTGTCGTTATAATGGCGTTATCGTTACTGAACACTAAATGGCGTGCGTTACTATGAATTGATTGAATAAACTGCGTAATCCTGACGCATCGCTGGCTGCTCCACACACAAAGTGAAGATTGGGTGGGTTAATAACGAGATAAGCGATTATGATTGGCTAAGGCAGAGACGTGTTTCATGGTGACCAATCGGAGCCAGTGTTTTTACACGAGCCAGGCCACGTGTTTCATGCGCACACACGTACACGCACACAGCAAACGGACTTTTATATTGTACAACTGTTTAGTTTTGAAGGAAATACTTAAAGAAAGAATGTCTACCAAACCACGTCTGAGATTGAGAGTTTGATTTATTGTATTAAGACTACAGAGTTAAACACACTTTATGGTGTTGAAATGTATACTTTTGTTGTGAACAAAATACTTCAAGTGCAAGCTAACCAATGACGAGAGGTAACCTGTCATGTTTAATGGCGAACTTGCTCAACTGTTTAATTTGGATACAGAAGATGAGGATTTTGATGGATTTGCGTATTAATATTGATTAACAATGTGTGTACAATACAGTACATTATTAAATAGTAGAATAAAGTACAACGGAAATGACTGCCTTGCTCCTGTGATGTTTTTTATTTTTTTCTACTGTAAGTCATGGCATGCATGTGCCCTATAATGCGGTGCGTCCTATGTGTGGATTAAGTACAGAAAAGTCCCCAGAATTGAGTCTGCGCCTTTTAACCCGAAGCGTTTTATGGTGCTAATTTGGCGTTTATTTACTTGAGCCCTATATGACACGTATCCTTCTCCATTAGTTCACAGGTGCTGTTCCTCATCTGCCGCAAACTAATTGGCCAGCAAATGGTCAATGGCACCGAAGTTCTCAAGTGGTTGCGAGAGATCCTAATTTGCAGAAATAAATTTCTGCTCAAGAACAAGGTACTGTGTGCCCAACTGCAGCACCAAGTATATGGCATCCATTGCATACTCTTATTAATTGTTGACTCGACTTGATGTAGTCCAAACCCTACTTTACAATACAGTAAGGGTCCCCTTTGCTATCTGCATTTGCTGAGAACTCATTAAACATAAAGATACACACATATATGCTTGTATTAAATTATACTCACATATCAGTTGAGGCCCTGCTGGGCACAGCCCGAAAAGGAAACGTGGATCCCCCTTTCCATGGGGTCACCACCTGTGGGAGGGGCCAAAGGGGTCGGGTGCATTGTGAACTGGGTGGCGGCCAAAGGCAGGGACCTTGGCAGTCCGATCCCCGGCTGCAGAAGCTCGCTCTTGGGACATGGAATGTCACCTCTCTGGCTGGAAAGCAGCCCGAACTGGTGTGCGAGGCAGAAAAGTTCCAATTAGACATAGTCGGATTTGCCTCCACGCACAGTTTGGGTTCCGGTACTAGCCCTCTCGAGAAGGGCTGGACTCTCTTCCACTCTGGAGTTGCCCACGGTGAGAGGCGGCGAGCAGGTGTGGGTATACTTATTGCCCCCCAGCTGGGCGCCTACACATTGGGGTTCACCCCGGTGAACGAGAGGGTAGCCTCCCTCCGGCTTCGGGTGGGGTGACTGGTCCTGACTGTTGTTTGTATCTATGCACCAAACAGCAGCTCAGCTTCTTGGGGTCCCTGGAGGAAGTGCTGGAGAGCGCTCCTTCTGGGGACTCCATTGTTCTACTGGATGACTTCAATGCTCACGTGGGCAATGACAGTGAGACCTGGAAGGGCGTGATTGGGAGGAACGCCCCCCCCGATCTGAACCCGAGCGGTGTTCTATTATGGAACTTCTGTGCTCGACACGGATTTTCTATAATGAACACCACGTTCAAACATAAGGGTGGCCATGTGTGCACTTGGCATCAGGACACCCTAGGCCGCAGTTCGATGATCGACTTTGTAGTCGTGTCATCGGATTTGCAGCCGCATGTTTTGGACACTCGGGCGAAGACATGGGCGGTGCTGTCAACTGAACACCACCTGGTGGTGGGTTGGCTCCGATGGTGGGGGAAGATGCCGGTCCGACCTGGCAGACCAAAACGCTCTGTGAGGTTCTGCTGGGAACGTCTGGCAGAATCCCCTGTCAGGAAGAGCTTCAACTCCCACCTCCGGCAGAGCTTTTCCCACGTCCCGGGGGAGGCGGGGGACATTGAGTCTGAGTGGACCATGTTCCGCGCCTCCCATTGTTGAGGCGACCAACCAGAGGTGTGGCTGTAAGGTCGTTGGTGCCTGTCGTGGCGGTAATCCCCGAACCCGCCGGTAAGGGATGCCGTCAAGCTGAAGAAGGAGTCCATTCGGGCCGTTTTGGCCTGCGGGACTCCGGAGGCAGCTGACAGGTACCGGCCAAGCGGAAAGCAGCTTTGGCGGTTGCTGAGGCAAAAACCCGGGCGTGGGAGGAGTTTGGCGAGGCCATTGAGAATGACTTCCGGACAGCTTCGAGGAAATTCTGGTCCACCATCCGGCATCTCAGGAGGGGGAAGCAGTGCAACATCACTGTTTACAGTGGAGATGGCGTGCTGCTGACCTGGACTCGGGACGTCGTGAGTCGGTGGGGAGAATACTTCAAAGACCTCCTCAATTCCACCTACACGCCTTCCATTGTGGAAGCAGGGCCTGGAGACTCTGATGCGGAGTCTCTAATGTCTGGGGTCGAAGTCACTGAGGTAGTTAAAAAACTCCTCGGTGGCAAGGCCCCAGGGGTGGATGAGATCCGCCCGGAGTTCTTAAAGGCTCTGGATGTTGTGGGGCTGTTATGGCTGACACGCCTCTACATTGCGTGGAAATCAGGGACAGTGCCTCTGGATTGGCAGACTGGGGTGGTGGTTCCCCTCTTTAAGAAGGGGGACCGGAGGTGTGCTCCAATTACAGGGGAATCACACTCCTCAGCCTCCCTGGTAAGGTCTATTCAGGGGTGCTGGAGAGGAGGGTCCGTCGGGAGGTCGAACCTCGGATTCAGGAGGACCAGTGTGGCTTTCGTCCTGGCCGTGGAACAGTAGACCAGCTCTACACCCTCGGCAGGATCCTCGAGGGTGCATGGGCCCAACCAGTCCACATGTGTTTTGTGGACTTGGAGAAGGCGTTCGACCGTGCCCCTCGGGAGGTTCTGTGGAGGGTGCTTCAGGAGTACGGGGTGCCGAGCCAACTGATAAAGGCGGTTCGGTCCCTGTATCACCAATGCCAGAGTTTGGTCCGCATTTCCGGCAGTAAGTCGGATTCGTTCCCAGTGAGGGTTGGACTCTGCCAAGGCTGCCCTTTGTCACCGATTCTGTTCATAATGTTTATGGACAGAATTTCTCGGCGCAGCTGAGGCGTTAAGGGGGTCCGGTTTGGGGACCTCAGCATTGCGTGTCTGCTTTTTGCAGACGACGTGGTGCTGTTGGCTTCTTCAGGCCTTGATCTCAAGCTCTCACTGGAGCGGTTCGCAGCCGAGTGTGAAGCGGTCGGGATGAGGGTCAGCACCTCCAAATCCGAGTCCATGGTCCTCGGTCGGAAAAGGGTGGAATGCCCTCTCCGGATCTGGGATGAGATCCTGCCCCAAGTGGAGGAGTTCAAGTATCTTGGGGTCTTGTTCACGAGTGAGGGGAGGATGGAGCGCGGGATTGACAGGCGGATCGGTGCAGCGTCGGCAGTAATGCAGACTCTGTACCGGTCCGTCGTGGTAAAGAGAGAGCTGAGCCAAAAGGCAAAGCTTTCAATTTACCGGTCGATTTACGCTCTTACCCTCACCTATGGTCACGAGCTATGGGTCGTGACCGAAAGAACGAGATCCCGGATACAAGCGGCCGAAATGAGTGTTCTCCGCAGGAAGTCCGGGCTCTCCCTTAGAGATAGGGTGAGAAGCTCGGTCATCCGGCAGAGACTCGGAGTAGAGTCACTAGTCCTCCACGTTGAGAGGTGGCTCGGGCATCTCATCAGGATGCCTCCTGGACGCCTCCCTGGGGAGGTGTTCTGGGCATGTCCCACCGGTAGGAGACCCCGGGGATGACCCAGGACGCGCTGGAGAGACTATGTCTCTCAGCTGGCCTGTGAACGCCTTGGGATCCCCTGTGATGAGCTGGATGAAGTGGCTGGGGAGAGGGAAGTCTGGGAGTCCCTCCTAAAGCTGCTGCCCCCGCGACCCGACCCCGGATAAGCGGAAGAAGATGGATGGATGGATGGACACATCAGTTAGCTGGAACACTCTGTCACAGTCTTGTCTACTCAAGATTTCAGGATTCTACGTTACGCCTTTACAGGTAGCCCTATTGTAGTGGCCCTATTGGGCCACCATGAGCCAGTTTGCGGTGGCCCTTCCAGAACGTGTTGGTCCGATACCTTGTATGTCAGAATCTGGTCAATTTTATATACCGTATTTTTCGGACTAAACTCACTCCGGAGTACAAGTCACATCAGCCATGAAATGCACAATAAAGGGGACCTCGCCCGCTATTCCTCCCCCGGTTGGGAGCCGTCGGAAATGGTGTGCGAGGAGGCAGAAGAGGGGCAAGCGCGGAGGCGTCCGGGCCAGGCTGGCGGCCAACCCAGCGTGCCCGGCGGTTCCCTCCATTCTTCTGGCGAATGTTCGATCGCTGGACAACAAAATGGATTACGTTCGCCTGCTGAGGTCTACGAACCGGACGGTGCGGAACTGCTGTGTGCTCGTGTTCACCAAGACCTGGTTGACTGACAACATTCCGGACTCTGCCGTGCATCTGGAGCGGCTAGCGTGCTATCGGGCGGACCGTGCCATTGTACGAGGGGGAAAGTCGCGAGGAGGTGGAATATGCGTCTACATCCGAGAAGACTGGTGCCGGGACTTTGTGGTGGTATGTAAGCACTGCTCGCCACTTGCGGAGTTTGTGATCATCAAGTCCCGTCCTTTTTACCTGCCGAGGGAATTTACCGCGATTCTGCTAGTCGCGGTATCCATCCCGCCTTCCAACATCGAAAGCGACAGGATCGCGGCGCTTGGTGAACTGTACCAGGCTGTCAGTGAACAGCAGACAGCGCACCCTGACGGTTTCACCATCTTCGTTGGAGACTTTAATCATGCCAACCTGAAGTCTGTTTTCCCGAGGCTTCACTACCATGTTACTTTTCCGACACGTAAAGACAGCTTCCTGGACCTAGTCTACTCTGCGCAAAAGGGAGCTTTCAAAGCCACCCCCCTCCCCCATCTTGGGCTTTCTGACCATCTCACCGTTTTGCTTTTGCCCGCATAGAGACAATTGGTAAAGGCATCCAGGCCGGTTCGGAGGCGGGTTCGGGTGTGGCCTGAGGGTGCCTCTGATGCACTTCGTGACTGCCTCGACACCACTGACTGGGACTTGTTTAAGCAGGCGGCCACCTACAACGATTGGACGGACCTAGAGGAGTATACTACTCTGTTTCCTCTTACATCACGAAGTGCATCGATGATGTGACTTGCTCAGAATCACTCGCGCGAACTGGAAGCCGTGGCTGACAGGGGCTGTCCTCATACTGCTAAGGGCCAGGGACAAGGCTTTCAGAGCGGGGGATGAGGCTGGCTTGAGGACAGCGAGGGCCGACCTGTCCCGAGGCATCAAAGAAGCGAAAAAGGCGTTCTTGTGCAAGGTCTCCACCCACTTCAAGGACAGCAAGGACGCACGGAGCCTTTGGCAGGGCATTCAGACCCTCACGGACTACAAGCCCGCGCCGAGGAGCTGTGAGGGCGACGTCCGTCTGCTGAACGATCTAAACCACTTCTTTGCTCGCTTCGAGGCCCAGAACAGCACTTGCCCGCTGAAGACCACTCCCCCCCACACGAGCAGCCCCTGCGCCTCTCTGCCGACGGAGTGAGGAGGGCGCTTGCCGCTATTGACACCCGTAAGGCGGCGGGCCCTGACAACATCCCGGGTCGAGCGCTGAAGGACTGCGCTGGGGAGCTGACGGGTGTCTTCACGGACATCTTTAACGTTTCCCTGCAGCAGGCCATCGTCCCCTCGTGTTTCAAGGCTGCCACCATCGTTCCTGTGCCGAAGAAACCTGCACCGTCCTGCTTCAATGACTACCGCCCCGTGGCACTGACGCCCATCATCATGAAGTGCTTTGAGCGGCTTGTCATGGAACACATAAAATCCGTTCTTCCCCCCACCATTGACCCTTTCCAGTTTGCGTACCGTGCCAAACGGTCCTCTGAGGATGCCATCTGCCACTCGGCCCTCACCCACCTGGAGAGAAAGGACTCATGTGAGGTTGCTGTTTGTGGACTTCAGCTCTGCCTTCAACACCATTGTGCCGCAGCGACTCATCTGCAAACTCGACGAGCTGGGCCTCAGTACCTCCCTCTGCAACTGGCTACTGGACTTCCTCTGTCAGAGGCCTCAGGTGGTGCGTGTTGGCAACAAAATCTCCGCCAGCATCACGCTGAGCACGGGGCCCCCCCAGGGCTGCGTGCTCAGTCCACTGCTCTTCACCCTGCTGACGCATGACTGCACTGCGACCTACAGCGACAACCGCATAGTGAAGTTTGCTGACGACACGACTCTGGTGGGTCTCATCACGGAGGGCGACGAGACTCGGTACAGGTCGGAAGTGCCTTCTGACCACGTGGTACAACAACCTCCTGCTGAACGTAAACAAGACTAAGGAAATCGTTGTTGACTTCCGGAAGGGTCACACAAAACACCTGCCGCTGATCATCGACGGTGCTGTGGTGGAGAGGGTAAGCTGCACCAAGTTCCTGGGGGTGCACATCAGTGAGGACCTCACCTGGTCCGCAAACACCTCGTCACTGGCAAAGAAAGCTCAGCGCCGCCTGTACTTCCTGCGGAAGCTCAGGCGTGCATGTGCTCCTCTGGCAGTCCTGTCTACATTCTACCGTGGCACCATTGAGAGCGTCCTCACCAGTTGCACCGCTGTCTGGGGTGGTAACTGCACTGAACAGAACTCGAAGGCCCTGCAGCACATCGTGAATACGGCTGGTAAGATTATTGGTGCTTCGCTCCCCTCCCTGAAGGACATTTACACCTCCCATCTCACCCGCAAGGCAACCTCGATTGCGAGAGATGTGAGTCACCCGGCTCACTCTTTGTTTGACCTTCTGCCCTCTGGGAAGAGGTACAGGAGCCTGCGCTCCCGCACCACCAGACTCGCCAACAACTTCTTTCTCCAGGCTGTTAGGACCCTGACCTCGCTACCCCCTTCTGCGTAGCGTGCGGCACTGTTGCGCTATTTTCTGGAATGTCTACTGTACGCTCACTTGCTCCTTTTTGCTCCTCTTATTTATTTATTTGTTGTGTTATTTATTCATTATTTATTCAGCACGTTGTTGTTTACTTGTTTACTTGATTGTCTGTCGTGGGCCATGTCTTGTCACCGTGGGCTAGGGGGGAACGAAATTTCGGTTTCTTTGTGTGTCTTTGGCATGTGGAGAAATTGACAATAAAGCTGACTTTGACTTTGACTTTGAAAAAAACATATATAAGTCACACCGGAGTTTAAGTCGCATTTTGGGGGAAATTTATTTGACAAAATCCAACACCAAGTACAGATATGAACCAGCAAAAACAGGCTAAACGATACGGTATGCTAACGTGACATAAACACAAACAAGGAGCTGAGAACAGGCCTGACGTAACATTAACAGTTATTCAAATAACTATAACATAAATAATACGTTTATCAAACTATCTGTTACTCCAAATGATTAAATCCATCGATCCAATTCTTCGGCCTTTATGTAAACGCCGCGTGTGCAGCGCACCGCTGTCGTTGGACTCGTTGTCAGTTGCAGTCCAAATTATTCCACAATATAAACAACAATTTTATCAAACCATCTGTGTCACTCCAAATCATCAAATCATCGATCGAATTCTTCATCCTTCATGTAAACAACGACGCGTGTGCGGCGCGCCGCTGACGTCGGACTTGTCGTCAGTTGCAGTTCACATTATTCCACAGGCCCATATAACGATATACACTGCTCAAAAAAAATTGAAGGAACACTTTAAAATATTAATTAATTAATCACATTTCAATGATGACAACAAAAATGTTGGATATCTATACTGATATGGACAGTTTAATGTCTCAGGAACAAAAAGATGCCACATCTTTTGATGGAAATAAACATTTTCAGCCTACAGAGGGCTCAGTATACAGACACCCCAAAAATCAAAGTGAAAAAATGATGAATGATGAGGCTCATCCATTTTGCCTAAATTCAATTTCTGCAACTCAAAATTATTTTCAATATCTTGTGTGGCCCCCACGTGCTTGTATGCATGCTTGACAACGTCGCGGCATGCTCCTAATGAGATGACGGATGGTGTCTTGTGGGATGTCCTCCCAGATCTGTCTAAGGCAGGGGTGGGCAAACTTTTTGACTTGCGGGCCGAATTGGGTTCTAAATTTTGACCGGGGGGCCGAACCAGGAGCAGATGGATGTAGTGTTTGTGTGAAGTAATATAAACGACCTGTAAAGGTCATTGCATAAAAGGTTTTGGCCTTTAGTAGGTAGTAAAGCATGGATATTCAAAAAAAGTTTTTTGAAAACAAATGCATTTATTAACAGCATTAAAAAAAATAACATCCCTAAAAAACTGCTATCAGTGATTCTCATAAAATATGACACTGTTATTATGAATAACAGTCTCCATTACTTCAGTGCCTGCAGGTCAGATTAATGAAAGATGTATGTTTATCTTATGAGATCACATCAAACGGCAAACATTCTGACCAAATATATCATCTTGAAGAATCGGTGAAAGCATACATCCAAATAAAGTAATCAAAACGGCAACACGGTGAGGGGTATCTGAAAATCAGAGCAGAGTTTTAACTCACAAACACCTGGTAATAGAAGTGAGGAAACGGAAAACACTTCCTTAAAGTAAGCCTTAAGAACTTTAAAGGTTAAGATTAGTCACAAACAGGTGGTGCATCAATGTCCTTGAGCATCCTGCATTGTTTGAAAATGAGAATGGTCGCTAGTTTCAATCCCTGCTATTTGTACAGATCATATTGAAAATGCATTTTTTTACAACAAACTTGAAAGCCTCCCCTTCATTTTCAGTGTTCATTTGATGTTGATGTTCATGTGGCTGAACGTCACGTCGCGTACGTCGAGCCAAATTGCCCACTCTTTTTAAACACTCGGCACTCAGTGTCCACCTTGCTTTTCCGTGGGCGACTCATTTTAATGGAAGGATTCCAGGGGAAGGTTTGTGGGTGGCTTTAGCGTAAAACTGTATCCGAAAACTCGGTGCGCAAATTACAAGAATGCTGTCGTCACAGCCCACGCTCTAAATTCGGCACTGCTACAAATAGAGCGCGAGTGCGCCATTTCCGTACTACTGAGTACGTACACGCACTTGTGAGTGTGCACCGAGCTTTCTGACACGGCTTCCGGTAGTAAATGCGCAGGCGAGTGGTTCCCCATCTACTGGGGAAACGCAGTCATTGCAGGCAAAATGACAGAAAAAAAAAAGTTTAATAATACAATTTATTTAGGGTTGGCGGGCCGGATTAAACGGTCCCGCGGGCCGGATGTGGCCCGAGGGCCGTAGTTTGCCCATACCTGGTCTAAGGGCATCAGTGAGCTCCTGTAAAGTCTGGGGAGCAACCTGGTGGCGTCTGATGGACTGAAACATTATGTCCCAGAAGAATTCTATCGGGTTTATATCAGGTGATCGTGAGGGCCATTCAATTGTGTAAATTCCTTAATCCTCCAGATACTGTCTGCATACTCCTGCCACATGAGGACGGGCATTGTCGTGGATCAGGAGGAACCCAGGACCTACTGCACCAGCGTAGGGTCTGACCATGGGTGCAAGGATTTCAACCCTATATGTACCTAATGGCAGTCAGACTGCCGTTCTCTAGCCTGTAAAGGTCTGTTCGTCCCTCCATGGAAATGCCTCCCCAGACCATCACTGACCCACCACCAAACCGGTCATGCTGAATGATGTTGCAGGCAGCATAGTGCTCTCCCTGGCTTCTCCAGACCCTTTCATGTCTATCACAGGTGCTCAGGGTAAACCCGCTCTCATCTGTGAAAAGCACAGGGCGCCAGTGGCGGACTTGCCAATACTGGTGTTCTATGGGAAATGCCAATCGAGCTCCACGGTCCTGAGCAGTGAGCACAGGGTACACTACAGGACGTCGTGTCCTGAGGCCACCCTCGTGAAGTCTATTTCTGACTGTTTGGACAAAGACATTCACACCAGTAGCCTGCTGGAGGTCATTCTGTAGGGCTCAGGCAGTACTCAACCTTTTTCTCCTTGCACAAAGCAGCAGATATCGGTCCTGCTGATGGGATGAGGACCGTCTACGGGCCTGTCCAGCTCAACTAGAGTAACTGCCTGCCTCCTGGAATCTCCTCCATGCTCTGGAGATTGTACTGGGAGACACATCAAATCTTCTTGCAACAACACGCATGGATGTGCCATCCTGGAGGAGTTGGACAATCTGCTCAACTTTAGGAGGGTTAAGAAATCGCCTCATGCTCCCAGTCGTGATAATGACTCAAGCTAAATCCAACACTCGTGGAAAACCAGTTAAAAAAGATCAAGAGGGAGGAACTTGAAATGGCCTCCACCTGCAAAACAGTCCTGTTTTGGGGACCATCTCGTTGTTCCCCTCTAGTGCACTTGTTGTTAATTCCATCAACACCAATGCAGCTGAAATTGATTAACAACCCCCTCTGGCGCGTACCTGACCAAAACCTTATCAGAAAAGTGTAATTGATTTCATGCCATACCCTGATAAAAAATCCATCCATCCATTTTCTGAACCGCTTAGTCCCCACGGGGGTCGCAGGCGTGCTGGAGCCTATCCCAGCCGTCATCGGGCAGTAGGCGGGGGACACCCTGAACTGGTTGCCAGCCAATCGCAGGGCACAGAGAGACAGACAACCTATCTCACTCACACTCACACCTAGGGACAATTTGGAGTCTTCAATCGGCCTACCAAGCATGTTTTTGGAATGTGGGAGGAAACCGGAGTGCCCGGAGAAAACCCACACGGGCCCGGGAAGAACATGCAAACTCCACACAGGAACCCGCACCCTCCTAACTGTGAGGCGTACGTGCTACCCAGTGCACCACCGAGTGTATCAAATAACTATAATATAAACAACAATTTTATCAAACCATCTGTATCACTCCAAATCATCAAATCCATCAATCGAATTCTTCGTCCATCATGTAAACAACGGCACGTGTGCGGCGCGCCGCTGACATCGGACTCGTCGTCAGTTGCAGTTGAAATTATTCCACAGGCACATATAACAATATATAAACTATATATCAAATAACAATATAATCAACAATTTTATCGAACCACCATGTCACTCCAAATCATTAAATCCATCGGAATTTTCGTCTTGTCATTTAAAAAAAAAAAAAAAAAAAAAAAACCAAAAAAAAAACCACAGCTGTTGACTCCGGAAGTACGTGCGCCGCTGACGTCAGACTGGATATATCAAATAAATGTAATATAAACAAAAATTTTAACAAACCATCCGTGTCACTCCAAATCATTAAATCCATCGGAATCTTCATCCGCTGTGTCACTTAAAAAAACAAAAAAACAACTGTTGACTCCGGAACTACGTGCACCCCTGACGTCAGCCTCGTCATCAGTTGCGGCTCCAATTATTCCACAGATCTACGTATATAACTATATTGTAGCTTTACCAAAGTACCAGGCAAGACGTGGGTTTGGTAACCGGCTCCATATTTCACAAAACAAGAGCTCAACATATGAGCCAACACAGTGCTATAAGCAAGCGCCCTGGATTGCTTCACCTTCTGGAACGGATTGTGGTCGAAAACTGAGGCTCCACTGTACGTTTCAACATATTGCTGAATCCTGGAAGTCAACAGTCTCAACGCAAAATGTCAGGAAGTCTTTGTCCTAGTTCTCGGACAAACTTTTGGAAACCGACCCGACTCACGTGGCCATTGTAAACAAAATAGTTTGTTACACCTCTCGCTAGTCGCCGTTGGTCGGCGTTGTTGTTCGGCCGGTTGTAGACCACTCTCAGGCTGCACTGTACTAGAGAAAAAACATGGGTCCCAAGAAAGACGCAGGAAAAAAGCAAAAGAGGAAAGTGACAAGAACAACAATAGAGTTGAAAAAGGCAATCGTAAACACGTATGAAAAAGGCGTTCATGTGATGGACTTGGCATTGGAATTCAAAGTGACGAAATTGAACAAATTCATTTTTGAGGAATAGATAGAAACTGTTAGTGTTGCTAAGGGGGTTACCAGGGTTTGCCAGCCAAGTCCCTGTGGACAAAACAAAGGAAAACACTGACAAAATGCAGCCACGAGATTTTTTTACGGAAAGGGATTCTCCTTCCAAACAATGAGACCCCCCGCATCTCTTCTCGACCTCCGCATTCATAGATTCAGTGCCTCATCAATGTCGATGTATGTAGATATTAAATTTACTGTTCATCCATCCATCCATCCATCTTCTTCCGCTTATCCGGGGTCGGGTCGCGGGGGCAGCAGCTTTAGGAGGGACTCCCAGACTTCCCTCTCCCCAGCCACTTCATCCAGCTCATCCCGGGGGATCCCAAGGCGTTCCCAGGCCAGCTGAGAGACATAGTCTCTCCAGCGCGTCCTGGGTCGTCCCCGGGGTCTCCTACCGGTGGGACATGCCCGGAACACCTCCCCAGGGAGGCGTCCAGGAGGCATCCTGATAAGATGTACCAGGCAAGCCGTGGGTTTGGTAACCGGCTCTTTATTTCACAAAACAAGAGCTCAACATATGAGCCAACACAGTGCTATAAGCAAGCGCCCTGGATTGCTTCACCTTCTGGAACGGATTGTGGTCGAAAACTGAGGCTCCACTGTACGTTTCAACATATTGCTGAATCCTGGAAGTCAACTGTCTCAACGCAAAATGTCAGGAAGTCTTTGTCCTAGTTCTCGGACAAACTTTACTGTTTACTTTAAATTTACTGTTTTTATGATGTATTTCTATTTAATTTATATTGCATATTCAATGTATTTTTGCTCTGCAATTGTGGTATAAAAAAGGCAACGTTAGGGTAAAGAACAGAGAACGGATTACTGCGTTTTCAATAATTTATAATGGGGAAAATTGCACCTTCTGGAACAAATTAGTGTTGAGGTCCGAGGTTCTACGGTATTTATACACGGCTACTGTATGTATGTATCATGCTGTGTCAGCAATGATTAATGCATCTCTTTGTCCTTCCAATAGGAGTGTGCCACCATGGGTGGAGGTATTCCAATTTGCAGGCAGGCTCAGACCAAGCTTGAAGTGTGTCTTTATATGTTCCTGTGGAGTCCAGACACAGAGGCTGTATTAGTTGCCATGTCATGCTTCCGCCACCTTTGTGAAGAGGCTGATATTCGTAGCGCTGCTGATGAAGTGTCCGTCCAGACCATCCTGCCCAACTATGCTACTTTCAGTGAACTTGCCTCCATAAGCAACATGATGGGAACAGGTGAGCAAAGCAAGATCATGTGGAATCTGAGTCTTTTTTTTATTTTTTTTTTTTTATCAAGTGGAATAATGAGTTTACACGTCACGCTCATACATAATTTTTTGAACATATGAAAAGGGGAGTGTTATTTTTGTCTCCATTTGGGATAAACTATGTGAAAAACATATTTGTGAAGTAATATGGTTACATAATTTCTAGAAATGTATACATAACAAGCCATAAGACTAGATATTCTTCTCTATTTCTCCTACTACTCCCTTTGAACATACTGTATTTTCCGGACTATAAGACACACCTGATGATTATAACTCGCACCAGCTAATATATGGGGAAAATCTTGTTTTGTTCATATAAAAGCCGCACCAGACTATAGGCCGGGCCACAGGTGTTTTAATGTTTAATTACCATTTGCAAGAGAATATACACGAAGAAGATTGTCAGGAAAGATGTAGTTCTTTGGAGACTCATACCTTTTATTAACTTAACGTGTATTGACAGAGACGAAGGAGCCCTGCAAACATGTATCAATCTCCACAACGACCATAATAAACTTAATGTTTAGGGAACACTAGCAACACACAACTAATAAATAAAATGGGACTAATTACAGGGGTAACGTTGGCAATGCGATACTACACGTATAGCTTTGGAGAAGACATGACTGGGAAATAAATACTGAAAAGGGTGACTCAACAAGATGTCACCAACAATAGCCCAGTGCCCTCTAGTGGCCGGAGGAAACCTCTACAATACATGAGCAGCTCTAGTTCCTTCGTCAAGAGCCAAATCGACTGCCTTTACCTTAAAAGCGGCTCATATACATTTCTTTTGTCCCCCATAATGAGGGTTTGTGTATAAAAGCTTCCTTTCTTCAGTAATGTCTGTCGTGGTCTCGTTTTGTCTCTTGTTCGTGTCAATTGTGGGGCACTTTGTCTGGCGGACAGACATAGGATCAACACACCACTTACCCCCAGTGACTGTGTGTCTGGTCACATATCCCTCCGCCCAGCGAAGCAGTGCCGCACAACAGTGGTCCACAACAATTTTACTAACGAGTGTATGAATGTATTAGACATCACAAAAATCACGAAAAATCCATAGATACGTCGCAACAGACTACAAGCCGCAGGGTTCAAAACTTGTGCAAAAAGTAGTGGCTTATAGTCTGGAAAATACAGTAAAAACTGCACTGAACAATTCTGTTGATGTTTTTTCCATTTGATTTGTCTTTTATGTTATGCATTTGATTGCTCTTTATTGAACATATCAATCAATCAGAAAAGCTGCAGGTTTTTTTATCATCCTTATTAAGTAAAGTTTTTGCTCTTAGGCCGCTCCACATTGCAAAAGAGAGTAATGGCCTTGCTCAGGAGAATCGAGCATCCCACACCAGGAAACATCGAGGTGAAGTGATTCTGATCTTTCTGTATCAAGTCAGCTTGCATATGTTTGGATGCATGGCAGCTAAAATAACCTATAGGTAGTATGAATGCGTGCGATGACAATAATAAAATATATTGTAATTTAATTTCAGTAGAATTTTGGTTGACGAACTTAATTCAGTCTGAGTCTTCGTCGGCAAAAAACAATGTTCGCAAACTAGGCAATATTGCTAAGCATTGAGATGAATGAGAACTGATTCATTCCAGCCCCAGAACAGATATTTTCACATGTGTGTTGGTAAAAATATAGAAATGAGTGAAAACACACGCTGTAAATAAATAAAACTGGGTCTGTTATCTAAACACCGGACAACATTGTAGCATTTTGCGTACAGACTGATAGCCTTTCTAAAGCGATCACCAGCCTCCTCTTTGGACAAATGTATTCACCTGTCTCAGTGCGATTAGCCCTCACTGCCTGGGTTTGCTCACTCCTTCCAAGCGATGGACTCTGATGGACTCAGGCAGGCTAGTATATCCATCTGTCTTTCTGTGGTGGATCCTGCTTTCCCTTCTGCCTTTTTTGTTTGGTGGCAGCCACTCTCCACCACCGGCGTTGACTATATCTTGACTATGGCGCTGTGCCACACAAGCTGCCTTCCGTGGAGCTCATTGCTACAGACCCCCCCCGCCCCCAGCTTTATCCACCGATGCTAAATTCAAGATTGAAGAAGTTTATTGGCCATGTTTGGGCACTCCAAACAAGGAATTTCACTCCGGTAGATCTCAGCCTCTGTTCAACATTTAGGTGACTAATAACATTCAGGACGTGTGAAAATTGACAATTATTCTCAAACATCCCCTGATCTTAAACTCCCAGGAGAGCAAGGAAAAACTCAAAACTCCTACTAGGGGAAATGAGAAACCTTGGGAAGAGACCACGGGAGGATCCCTCTTCCAGGATGACCAGGCTGCAATGGATGCTGAGAGGACACATAGTACACGTAATATAGACAATTCAAAGATAAAGCGTCGAGAGCATGTATGTTTATGTGGGGATGTTGTTTATTTCTTCGTTTGTGTGCCTATTAAGGGTGTTTTGATGTCAGGAAAGAGCATTCGTACAATATTACAGATGTTTGATTTCGCCAAACCGAACTGCAGAGTGAGATCATAAACGCGAACACCATTTTCATTTGAAGCTGTTATTACCTCATTTTTTTCCACAGCAATTGTACAGTTGTAAGCTTCCTAATGACACCATAACATCACAAGTTTTCAGTTACTTTGATGTGATACTGGGGATTAATTCAGGGCAAAACAAAAAAACTAAGATACATAACACAGATCTCTTCAATGAATGGCAAATGATAACAGTTGTATCTACGCGGTGCATTATGAACCATAAATGAGCTTTTTGTTTTTATGTCATGACTGGTCGGGAATTGAAGCATAGCCCATGAATATTTTTTAGAAAGTGTTTTGTGAACCGGAGTTCCACTGTTATCTTAAAAATGTCATCAATGGCTTGATGTTTGGTTGTGATTGTTCCAACTTTAGGCTTGGGAGGACACATATGCTAAATGGGACCAAGCAACAAAACAAATCCTAAATTTCCCCAAAAACAAGGCAGATGATGGGCAGGTAAGTATCCTACAGAGTGATCAGTCTCCTATTTCAATTTATCTGCGATGTTCATTATTTGAGTGATATTGAGGTCAATGTAGTTCTGTTAAAGACGCTGGTGCTTGTTTTATAAAAGAGCCACTGTGAAGCAATGTAGCCAGTATCAATATCCACATTTGAACAGGGATTATCATTGCAATGTGGTCCTTAAAGGTCCCGCTGTAATATAATTAAAGTGTAGGGGAGACCCTGATGCCATCCACTGATTGTGTCTTATTCCAACAGCAGGAGTGGATCAACATGACAGGCTTTCTGTGTGCCCTGGGCGGTGTGTGCCTCCAGCAACGCAGCACTCCTGGCCCTGCCACCTATAGCCCACCTATGGGATCCATGAATGAGCGCAAGCATTCAATGATTTCCATGGGCCCATGTGAGCTCTCCAATCCCTTGGCCTCAGCCTCCTGCTCCTCCTCAGCTTCGAGTGAGACACCAGTCAGCCGCTTTATCGATCGGCTGCTGTCCTTGCTGGTGTGTGGCCATGACAGAGTGGGCCTTCATGTTCGTACCAACGTTAAAGACTTGCTGGGGATGGAGCTTAGCCCTGCCCTTTACCCCATGCTCTTCAATAAGTTGAGGAACAGCATTGGTAAATTCTTTGACACACAGGGTCCGGTGAGTGGAGGCTTTTAACCCTTCATGTGATATCTGCTCGTATTGATTTTTTTGTTCACCTTAAGTACCCCAAAGGCAATAACTAATTGATTATTTACCCATAGCTGTTTCACACATAACAATGTTTTTCTCGGCTACGCCATTACACGGGAGCTCATTTATAAATTACTCAGAGGCCATAAACATTTTCCTGCAGCTTTATTTGAACTTAAAAGAATGTTGCTGTTTTCAAAACATTTTTTTTTTCATCCAGTTAAAGTGTCTGTTTGATCTGACAGTAGAATATTTTTTAACTGAATATTTTAAAAGCAACAACTGATTGAGAGCAATTGTGACTGTGGAGGCAGAAGCGACTTTTGCGGGCACACTATAGCTGCGTGGGGACGCCACCACCTTTGGTTTCAATTGTTCACGTACATTAAAAAAATATTAACCTTATCAAACCAATAACGTTGAGCTTTTTGCAACATGGTAGCAAATTTGCCAGCCGTGGTTTACGATGTTAAGGGTGGAGGAGGGAGGAGTTCAACTACGTTCAACTCATGCTATCATTTTGAAAACTGCAAACTACCTCTTTAAAACATTCATATTTCTTTCTTCTCATTTGCAAAGTTGCATCTTTATTGTAACATCATTCAGATTTTCTTTTCAATAATTGTGCATGCTGAGTCAAAAACAACATGGGTGAGCTGAACTGCTGACATTGTCCAAGCAAATTTTGTAATGCTGCGTCATTGCTACTGTACAAACGATAAATGGCTTGCATGGAAAAAAAAAAAAACATTCTACTATTGCTTCAACTTTTTGAGGTTCGGATCTGGACAGTGCAGTATTCCTCAGTTTCCGCAGCATACACAATAAAAGGGGGGGGGGGGGGATGCGTTCAGATATGCGTTATCGCAAATTTACACGACATTCAGGGGGGGAATGACATACCAGCTCTGCCGAACCCATGAAGCCGACTCACCGAACCCCTAGTGTTCGATCGAACCCAGGTTAAGAACCACTGGTCTAGACATAAGTAAAAAACATAGCATAATGATGTAAGACAGGGGTCTCAAACTCATTTTTTTCGCGGGCCGCATATGACTGTCAACCCAAATACATGTATGAACACCTTATATACAGTAAAAGCTACAAAACAAACTGACAAATAACTCGTTTTCAAACCAGACAAGTACAAACTGGTCAATATTAGAAAAAAAATGATATTAAAAGTAAATACAATTTGCAATTCTAGTAATGTCACGGATTATATGCACAATTTGTCTTCGCAGGCCACATAAAATGATGTGGCGGGCTGTATCTGGCCCCCGGGCCTTGAGTTTAACACCTGTGATGTAAGACGTGGTTCTAGATGCTCTTAATGCATTGTTTGTTTGAAATTTACTCTTTGGTTGTACTTTTCCAGGTTCCAATCAATGACACTAACACCCAATTTGTGGAGCAGACTATTGCAATAATGAAAAACCTGCTGGATAACCACACAGAGGGCAGTTCTGAACACTTAGGACAGGCTAGCATTGAGACCATGATGCTGAACCTCGTCAGGTCAGAAATAACTGCAGTGCACATGCGTGGTGTCTTTACAACTATATATAACAGTTGAAAATATGCAAGACGCACGAGGCGACTGTATTCAGATTTGATATTTGGCTGTGTTTTTCTTAGGTATGTTCGCATTCTTGGCAACATGGTACATGCTATCCAGATCAAAACCAAATTGTGCCAGCTAGTAGAGGTAATGATGGAGAGAAGAGATGACCTGTCCTTTTGCCAGGAGATGAAGTTCAGGTAAATTGCTTTTTCCACAGTTACACACTTGTTGTATATAATAATTCATGAAACGGCTCAGAATTACCGATTTTCTTTGAGGAGCTGCAATTTTGCTCTTTAATCACTTCATTGGAGCAACTGTGAGGAGCCTTTTTTATTTAAAAAAAAATAAAATAAAAAAAAAATATATTTTTTTTTTTAAATGACAAGATAATTAATAATTGAACAATTGCTATCTGTATTTATATACTGTAATCAAAAGTTATTTCTTAAATCCACATTGTGAGGAAACATTTGCTGTCTCAAATCATTTCCACTGGGGCAATTTCAAACATAAATATAAAATTCATTTTAAGCTTAATTTTTTGTATTGTATTCTATCTTCTGTATTATATGGTCCTTTAGCAAAGCTAAATTGATTTGAAAAAATAATTTTACAAACAAATGCGAGTGTTTTCAAGGGCGGCAAATGTGTCCTCATCAGGGTTTGTCAGTGTTCATTCAAGGTCACAAATGTTCCAAAAACTGTTACCAGACATTTGGCCAATGTTTCTTGATGCAAGGAATTTTTCAATGTCCTTGCGACAAGAAATATCACTAAAACAGTTTGTAAACATTTTGCGACCTGAATGAACCCTTACAAACGCTACACTCGCTGCCTTTTAACAAAAATTGCAATTGTTTGCCACTGAGTGTGATAGTGGCTTTAGTGATATTATAAATACAGCGATCCCTCGCCACTTTGTGCGTCATCTTTCGCAAATGCACTTGCACTACTTCACGGGTTTATAAGTGACGGGAGAATGGCATTTAAATTCACACTGATAGCATGGGGCATGAGTGTGCAGAATTATTATGCAACTAATGTAAAAATGGAAAATGTTCACTTTTCACTTCACTAATTTTTCACTCAATTTTTCACAAAATCACTTGTTTGCTTTATTTTTTAAAATGAGAATAATAGCTCAAAATCTAAAATTAACATAAAAAAAAGTGACCAATTAGCCACCCTTCTTTTTAATAACAGTTATAAAACTTCCATCCATGGAGTCCATCAGCTTCTTGATCTGGTGACGATTAACTTTTTGTGCAGCAACCACCACAGCCTCCCAGACTTTGTTCACAGAAGTGTACTGTTTCGGAAGGGCCCACAAGTTCTCAATGGAATTTAGGTCAGGTGAAGAAGGGGGCCACGTCTTTATTCTATCATCTTTAAGGCCTTTACCAGCGAGCCACACAATGGAGTACTCTGCTGCATGCAATGGGAATCATGGTGTTCCTGAAAAATGCAAACCTTTTCCTGTACCACCGCTTGAAAAAAGTGTCTTCTAAAAACTGGCAGTAGGTTAACTTAAATTATTTTTTTAATTTTAGAGTTAATTTTAAGTCCATCTTTAACTCGAAAAGGTCCAACTAGCTCATCTTAAAGCTTACATATCACGTTTATAAATTCTTCCAATTTACGTTTTACTCATTCAGTTGTGGTCTATATAAGGTGGAACTTTATATGGTCCAAATAAGGTGGTGCTTTTGTCTGGATTCCATATTTTGATAGCATCACAAGTCCCTCTTTTCTACTTGTTCTGAGGTGCGACTGAGCTAGCTGTTTTGGTGCGGTCTCTTTAAATGCAAATGAAATACTTCATACCCCATTCCCTCCAGGCCGCAAGGTGTGCGCCTGCCTTTCCGGTCGGACATATTTGTAGTTTATTAGCCGAGGTAGCGCTTACTTGCGGCGCAAAAATTTTGATAGATCAAGAGATGTCAACGGTCGAAGACTTGTCCATACATACATAACGCGTAACAAAATAAATCTCCTGAACATGTCTTGTAAACAAGCACTGCAGTCAAGTTCCAGTAAGCTAATGCTAGCGTTAGCGAGACGCTAACAAATGTATTTAACACATTATTGTGTTCGCCAAGAATGATACAGCACCTTCGATGCAATTCATCTGATACAACTACCGTATTTTTCGGAGTATAAGTCGCGTTTTTTTTGTCATAGTTTGGGTGGGGGGGCGACTTATACCGTATTTTCCGGACTATAAGTCGCACCAGCCATAAAATGCCCCAAAAAGTGAAAAAAAAACATAAGTCGCTCCGGAGTATAAGTCGCATTTTGGGGGCAATTTATTCGACAAAATCCCACACCAAAAACAGTCCTGAACGAGCAACAACAGGCTAAACGATAGCAACAATAGGCTAAACGATAGGTATGCTAACGTGAGAAACACAAACAAAGAGCTGAGAACGGGCCTGACGTAACATATAGAGTGATTAAGGACAACTATTACATGAATAACATGTTTATAAAACCATCGGTGTCACTCCAATTCATCAAATAGCAACAACAGGCTAAACGATAGGTATGCTAACGTGACAAACTCAAACAAAGAGCTGAGAACGGGCCTGACGTAACATATAGAGTGATTAAGGACAACTATTACATGAATAACATGTTTATAAAACCATCGGTGTCACTCCAATTCATTAAATAGCAACAACAGGCTAAACGATAGGTATGCTAACGTGACAAACACAAACAAAGAGCTGAGAACGGGCCTGACGTAAATTCTAGAGTGATTAAGGACAACTATTACATGAATAACATGTTTATAAAACCATCGGTGTCACTCCAATTCATTAAATCCATCGATCGTTCTTTGTCAACAATGGGTGCGCACGGCTGAGGGCGCTTGCACTTCAAAATATTCCACAGGCTCATATAATGATAGATAAACTATATTTCAAATAACTATAATACAAGCCAATAATATTATCAAACCATCCGTGCACTTTAATTCCATTAAATCCATCGATCAAATTCCTCGTCCTTTGTCAACATCGCCGCGCGTGCGCCCTGACGTCAGCCTCGTCTTTATTCCACAGATCTACTATATAACTATATTGTAGCGTTAACAAAGTACAAGGATAGACGTGGGTTTGGTAAACGGCTCTTTATTAAACAAAACAAACTTCCAAGCGTGTGGCGGCGTGGACTTCCAGACAGACCGGGCGTGCGTAATGGCCATGTCCGAGCCCCGCGCACCGTTCGCGGACAGCCACTCGGCCGAGCGCCGGCCCCCGACTCAGTAGAGTAGGACCGGGCGTGCGTAAAAGCCATAATAGTTTTTCAAACCTTCTATGTCACTCCGAATCCTTAATTCCTTCAAACTCTTTGTCCTCCGTGTCACTTAGAAATGATCACCGCTAATGATGCCGGTAGTCCTTATGTGGGCACGTTTGTATGTAAACAACCGCCGCGCCGCGCTACTGACGTCACTTGAAATAGTAATCCATTGGTACATCACGGTTCTCCAAACTTTCTTTCTGCTGCTCGATTACTGTTTTCAGCTGCATATTTTACAACTTGAAGTTTGTAACCTGCAAAATATGAGTTTCTTTTTGGTGCCATTTTTTTTAAGCCCACCCAGTTGATGAGTCACGGCCAACGGTGAAATTTAGACCGCCCTCATCCAGTTTCGTCTGAAAATATAATTTTTTTGGGTTGTTTTATCAAAGTCAAAGTCTGCTTTATCGTCGATTATTTTTTTATATACTAAGACACACAAAGAGATTGAAATTACGTTTCCACTATTCCTCGGTGAGATAGTACACATATGCATACAAGCAACACAAAAAAAACAAGAAGGCACAAACAATGAATAAATAAGAATGTTGAATAAATGATAAATAAACAAATAATAATAAATAATAATAATAAATATAAGAGGAGCAAAAATGGAGCAAGTGTACATACAGCAGACAGTGGACTTGGATATGGTGCTTTAAAGTGTTAATTGCTTTATTTGATGTTTTCTCTATTTTTTATGTTTTGAATATGTTCAAGATAAAGATATAAAAGCATGTGAAGTGATCAACTATACTAAAAATAACATGGGAAGTGG
The DNA here is from genome assembly GCF_024217435.2 of Syngnathus scovelli. NCBI lineage: Eukaryota > Metazoa > Chordata > Actinopteri > Syngnathiformes > Syngnathidae > Syngnathus > Syngnathus scovelli. The sequence continues at coordinate 14,842,104 of NC_090853.1, read as the reverse complement.
TCAACTATACTTGTAAGTGATGTCTTAATGATCAAGTAAAAATTTGTGAAAAAAAAAAAACATATATAAGTCGCTCCTGAGTATAAGTCGCCCCCCCCCACCCAAACTATGAAAAAAAACGCGATTTATAGTCCGGAAATTACGGTATGTGAAATTATTCACAAATTTTCTCAATTCAAAAATCCGTGATGTAGTGAAACCACGATAAACGAACTGCGATGTAGCTAGGGATTACTTGCTAATTTGAACTGCAACTGACGACGTCAGCGGCACAGTGCACACGTGCCGTTGTTTACATAGAGGACGAAGAATTCGAGTGACACAGATGGTTTGATAAAATTGTTGTTTATATTATAGCTGTTTGATATATAGTTTATATATTGTTATATGGGCCTCTGGAATAATCTGAACTGCAACTGACGACGAGTCCGACGTCAGCAGCGAGGCACACACGCAGCGTTGTTTACATAAAGGACAAAGAATTCGATCGATGGATTTAATGATTTGGAGTGACACAGATGGTTTGATAAAATTGTTGTTTATATTATAGCTATTTGATATATAGTTTATATATCGTTATATGGGCCTGTGGAATAATTTGAACTGCAAATGACGACGAGTCAGTCCTATGTCAGCGGCACGGCGCACACACGGCGTTGTTTACATAAAGGACGAAGAATTCGCTCGATGGATTTAATGATTCGGAGTGACACAGATGGTTTGTTTAAGGTGTTATTTATGTTATAGTTATTTGGATAACTGTTAATGTTACGTCAGGCCTGTTCTCAGCTCCTCGTTTGTGTTTATGTAACGTTAGCATACCGTATCGTTTAGCCTGTTTTTGCTGGTTCATGTCTGTACTTGTTGTTGGATTTTGTCAAATAAATTTCCCCCAAAATGCGACTTAAACTCTGGTGCGACACATATGTTTTTTCCCCTTTATTGTGCATTTTATGGCTGATGCAATTTGTACTCCGGAGTGACTTTTAGTCAGAAAAATACGATACTTAAAATACACCCACAAGAAGTGAAAACAGAGCGCACAGCTCTAAAATCAGTAGAAAGACTGACGCTAATGCTATGAAAACAAGTGCATCATAGACACGCAATAATATGAAAGTGAAATACAGTTTGTTATTTTTGTGTCATCTCAAGCTTACCGCTTTCCTGTGTCCGTCGTTTCCATACATTGAAGGAACTGAGCGAAACATCAACGAAACAAAGTCTTTCGGTGAATCCTTCTCTATACAGGCAAACGATTTCTGAAACACTCGTCATTGAACAAGCAGGACTTTGCCCACAGATGTGGGAACACTGCTTAAAAAATAAAATTTGACCAGGCACTTCTTTGAGGTTCTGATGCTGAGGGACTGTGCAATGAGTTGTATGGATTGATGCATCCAACAACAGAACATTTTGATCTCTCCACTTCGGCATCCTTGAGTTTTTTGGACTACAAAAGTGTCTCCGAGTAATAAAGATGGCGGATTTGCGAAATAGTTTGGCCACACCCAGTACCTTGCTTGGTAGTCCCGCCTCAACGGATGTGACGTAATAGATAAAAATACGTAAGAGAAAATGGAGAAAACTGAACGAAGTAAAAAATATAGCCCCCAAACGGATCATAAAAGTATCTCTGCAACACCTGTAGAGGTAGATTACCTTTTTCTAAAATCTTGGAGACACCAAGTGCATAATAAAATGAATATAAAAGCAAAAAAAAGGGGATTTTCATGATATGTGTCCAGCCTATACCAGTACCCCTCTTCCACCTTGCTGGTGTCTGTTTTGAAGTGGAGCTCTGTGGCCGTTACTGATCCAGCCACGGCTCCAGCTGGTCCATCAAGAGTCAATCTCACCTCATCTCATCAGTCCCTAAGATCTTTGTAAAATCTGTATTCTGATATTTATTGACCCAGTCTTGGCCTTTGAACGTGTATGTCTTGTTCAATCGTAGTTGGGTGTCAACCTTCCGTACCTTGGCCATGTCTCTGAGCACTAAACACCTGATATTTCTGGGTACTGAAGTGGAAGTTCCAGAATATGGTAGCACTCAAGCATAACACGTAATACAATAAATCCCCTCACAATATTTACAAACACGTCTAGTAAACAAGCACTGCAGTCAAGTTAACCAGTAAGCTAATGCTAGCGTTAGGGTTTCTGGTCGCTTCAAGTTTGAGTCTTCTCAAATCTTTGGCAGTTAATTTGTGTGTTTTTCTTTAACAAGTTTCCCGCAACCCTGTTGACTATTTGCAATGAAATGTTTGATAGTTCTTATCTTATCAATTTCAAGAGTGCTGCAACCCCTTGAAAGACTTTTTAAAATGTTTGTCTTTTTTTCTTTTTGTTGATCTTCTTAGGCCCTACCATTCCTCATATGAATTATACATCACTTAATTTGCTTGTATCGCGTAAGCATTCTAGCTTATACACCATGGGGTTGGAAAATATGTATAAAAATGATCATATGGTCAAAATTCACACTTGTGTACTACTTACAAACTTAATTGGTTCCGCGATCGGGTTTGTAAGTAGAAACGTTTGTAAGTAGAAGCAATGTTTCTATAGGAATCAATGTAAAATCAATGTGTTGTGTAATACATGTCGGAGTATCCCAAAAGTCACACTTTTTTCCCTATTACTCTGTGTCTGGGCTGGTGCGTCATTCGTAAGTAGATGCTAAAAAGTTGCGAAGCTCTGGTGAAGTTTGAGTATTTTACACACCAAAAGTAAAAACTATGGTCGAGCACAAACATTTAGCATTGAGTCATACGTCCGTCTGTGAAAGCTGGAAGTCAGGCCTCTTGTGAGTTGGGTTATAAATGGGTACCAGCACCCCTGCCTTGAGTCATGGATGGAAAATGGTCTTTTTGTGACAATTTCCGCTGTGAGTTTTCATCATTGATTTTGTTTTAAGAAATAAGATGGTGGAGTACCTGACTGACTGGGTGATGGGAACTTCCAATCAAGCAGCTGATGATGACATCAAGTGTTTAACAAGGTATAGTTTGGTTGCCAGTAGTGTCTTACATTGACCACAGTATTGACTGCATTCTTCATTGTTTCTTGCCCGTCTGTGTGTGATGCAGGGATCTTGACCAGGCCAGTATGGAGGCAGTTGTCTCTTTGCTTGCTGGTCTTCCTCTGCAACCTGAGGAGGGTGATGGAGTGGAGCTAATGGAGGCCAAATCACAGCTTTTTCTCAAGTTAGAATATATTTTCTCAATTTTTAATTTTTTCTTAGTGTTCCCTCTATGCTGCGGAGCTGCGCAAGTGCGCACTGGTCGTGCAGTCTCTGCACACAAGAAACTCCATGCTGCGCACAAAATAAAATTTAGCATAAACTGATTGATTAATATCTAATGTTAGACGTAATCTAATCTAATTAAGTGGACGAATGATTTTCTTTCTGTGCCTTTTTGTTGTGTAAATCAGTAATTGACAGGTGAGCAGCCAATGATATGATATGGTTCACTTACGCTACACAGCCAATCATAGGATTGACAGTGCCTGAACATTTGGCCTGCCCATCCGTGCCGCGCAGGTTACCTAACTAACGACAGTGCGGCGGCGTCAAGCGATGCAAATGCTAAATTAGCTAATCATGGCGAAACGAATGAGCAGTGACAAATACATTTACCAAGTCAAAATAAACAAGAGATGCAGCAGTTCTTTTAAGATTGAATGGCTGTCGGAGTGTGTGCAAGTACAAGAGGAAACTGTGAAACTGGATGGGGTTTTCTCTTTTTCGAATGAGAAAGGTCTCCTGCAAAACATAAAGCCAAAGTGGCGGGCAAGTTTGCGGAGGGGAAAAATATGGAAGGAATGGAAGTAGGACTACCTCAAGCGTCCCATTCAGCAGAAATGTCATTTGAAACCTGTTGGAATTCTACAAAGACTGAAGATAGGACAGGTGATCGGTATATTATTGCGGGAGAGGGCAAAAGACCAACAGAAAAGGAATGACGTGTCACACAAAATAAAATCCGGCCACGAGCAAGTTAAAGTTTTCATTGCCAATATTTCATTCATTCGTTCATTCGTTCATTCGTTCATTCGTTCATTCATTCGTTCATTCATTCGTTCATTCATTCATTCGTTCATTCATTCATTCATTCATTCATTCATTCATTCATTCATTCATTCATTCATTCATTCAATATTTATTTATTTATTTATTTTTATTTTATTTTATTTTGTGTTGCACACAGTGGTCCACAGTGTGCACAGGGAGCTTGTGTGTTTGCACAGGCACTTGAAAAAGAAAGAATTTTCAAAAATATTTTTTGTCATCCTGCAGGTACTTCACCCTATTCATGAATCTGCTAAATGATTGTAGTGAGGTAGAGGATGAGGGTCAGGCAGTAAGCGGATGCAAGAGGGGTATGTCGCGCCGCCTGGCCTCTCTTCGCCACTGTACTGTCCTAGCCATGTCCAACCTCCTCAATGCTAACGTGGACAGCGGCCTCATGCACTCTATTGGTAAGTTTGACTTTGTCACACTTTTAGCATTTATGGAAATTTGCTTTGTAAAATGTAGTTGTTGAGGTTTTTTTTTCATTTTCAAATATGAATGCTCAGGTCTGGGTTACCACAAAGATCTGCAAACTCGAGCCACATTTATGGAAGTGTTGACAAAGATCTTGCAGCAGGGAACCGAGTTTGACACACTGGCTGAGACGGTTCTGGCTGACCGCTTTGAGAGGCTGGTTGAGCTGGTCACTATGATGGGAGACCAGGGAGAACTACCTATTGCCATGGCACTCGCTAATGTTGTTCCAGGATCCCAGTGGGTAAGAATCTTCTTTGCGTTCATGCATGATGGCAGATAAATCAAGGTTCCATTCTGTATGATCTGACAGAAGTATATTATTGAAATGATCTTCATCTCTGTCTGAAATGCCTCTTGTGCTTCAAATTCTATTTGAATAATTACTTTGAAACGCAACGCGCCTTGACAAGAATATCCTACAGAGATTGCTGCTTCAGAAGGCTTTAGTGTTACCTAAGGGTGTTGTCAATCATTGACCGAGTTTAGGTGGACATACGTGCAGCATCGATTACCTTGGCTGGTTTACTTGGCTTTGGTCAAGAACAAGGAAATGATGGGTCTTGAGACAAAGTAACTCAACGCTCCATCATGAATAACCCATGCAAGCAACGTGGCAGCTCTGTGCTAAGAATGTCTTTTTTGCTTGGCTTTTACAGTGCACGTCTCATGCATGTGAACACATTAGTAAAGGGTGTGGCTTTGGTCAGAGTGGGTTGAAGTGAGGCTGTATTAAATATTTCTAGTAGTTTGAAGACAAGGAATTCACCTGGCAGGATTGTTAACAATCCAACATTCTCTTTGGATGTCTGAAATCATGTATTTCTTGTTATTGTGGAAAGCAAGTGTGGATTTATCTTAGGTAATCATATTTTCTATTGTATTGTTTTCAAGCAATAATGTATTAATCTACATTTTAAGGATGAGCTTGCCCGGGTCCTGGTGACACTGTTCGACTCCCGTCACCTCCTCTACCAGTTGCTCTGGAATATGTTCTCCAAAGAGGTGGAGCTTGCTGACTCCATGCAAACCCTTTTTCGGGGAAACAGCCTGGCAAGCAAAATAATGACCTTTTGTTTTAAGGTAGGAAACTTCTCAACTCCAACTAATTAAAGGGGATTGTTTTTCTTCTTCTTAATTGTAATACTGTTGTCATTATATCGTATTATGTTGTATTGTAGTATTGTATTACATCTTAGTGTGTTAAATTATTTTATCTTGTATTGTATTTTGTTATGATATATTATGTATTGTATTATAGTAAGTTATATCATACAGGAATTCCTTTTGAAAAGCTGTAAACTAAAATAACTTTGAATTCATTGTGGTTATATATTAGGTCTATGGAGCAGCATACCTGCAGAAGTTACTGGAGCCTTTGTTAAAAGGGGTCATATCAACCCCTGAACACATCAGTTTTGAGGTGGACTCCACTCGGTATGATGCTTTTGTCCCTTTTTGTCACTTCCTTGAATCATAACTTACCTTCTACATGAGTAATGGAACAGCCAGAAAGATCTGCTTTGAATATATTCAATTTATCCACATGGTGGTGCTGTGGCCCATACACTCACCTTCTCTTGTTGACACAACTGAACTATTCAGTCATTTTGTGCTGTGTGAGGGTGGGGTGTCGGGAACTGTTTTTTTGTAGGTCTATCTGCAACCAATTTGGATGTGATTCCAAATGTCAATTCAAAGTAAATGATGTGGCAACACCATTTTGCAGCAAATCAAGTGTGGCTGGATTAAGACAAAATGAATCCCCTTTTCTGATAAAATGGGAAATAATTTCCTATACCCTTTCTGATTTTTCATTCTCATGTCCGAATTTTGCTCTCAGCTATTTTTCTTGTGTTTTCATCCCATGTGCGCATTTTCTAGGAATCATCCATTATAAATTTGACTTCACTCACAGTGTGAAAGAACTTTGTAAATTGAGCAATTATTTATTGTCTGTTCAGGCCTGGGAAAGCTGGTTCTTATGTAATTTGTAATTATTGTGCAATTACATTTTCCACATTGTGTATTTTTTTTTTCCCGAATAAATAAGATCACTGTAAAACTTAATTTTATATTAGATGCACCGATACAGACACCAGTATTGTTATTCGTTCTGATACTGCTGTACTTCTAAATATGCTTCAAAGTACCTGCACATGCAAACTATTTTAGGTCTGCAAATTATGCTTTCTAAAAATGGATGATGAGCTTCGCTGTTGCTGCAGTTCAGCCTGTCCAAGTTTCCTGAGCTCCGTTGCTCACTCCGCTCCAGACAATTGTGTCGGCAGCCATCATGCCACATCGCAATGTGTCGCTCACTTGGCCCAGCCACTCCTCTGGCCTACGGCCTATAAAGACTATACCTAGTTGACAGTGATGCCAATAATGCGTTATTCAAAATGGCAACCATTTTAAGTACTGTATTTTCTGCACCATAAGCCGCACTTAAAAGCCTTTCATTTTCTCAAAAAATGAAGGTATGCCTTTTAATAAAGTGCGCTTTGTGTGTGGACCGAATTCCAAAATCTCTAAAGTTGTTTTTGTGTGGCTTCCGTAATGTACAGGCGTAATATGTAGACCCGATGAACCAATCAGAGGACATTACGTTTTATCAAATTAGTATATACGTACACACGCACACACACACACACACACACACACACACACACACACACACACACACACACACACACACACACACACGCACCCGCGCGGGCACACACACAAACACACACACACCGTATTTTCCGGATTAAGTCGCTCCGGAGTACAAGTCGCACCAGCCATGAAATGCATAATAAAGAAGAAAAAAAACATATACAGGTCGCACCGGAGAACAAGTCGCATTTTTGGGGGAACTTTATTTGATAAAATTCAACAACAAGAACAGACATGAATAGGCAACTACAGGCTCAACGATACGGTATGCTAAGGTTACATAAACACAAACGAGGAACTGAGAACGTGCCTGACCTAACATATTAACAGTTATTCAAAAAACTATAACATAAATAACACGTTTATCAAACCATCCGTGTCACTCCAAATCATTAACTCCATCCAAATCTTCGTCCTCTGTGCCGCTGCTGACTCCGGAAGTACATGCGGCGCTGACGTCAGACTCATAGTCAGTTGCGGTTCCAATTATTCCACAGGCCTATATAACTATATAGAAACTATATATTAAATAACTATGACAAATAACAAATTTATCTAACCGTCCGTGTCACTCCAAATCATTAAATCCATCGAAATCTTCCCCTCGCTACATCGCGTTTCGCGGCTTCATTACATCGCGGATTTAGTGTCATTGACGATGTAAGTGGGTCACCTAACAAGAGAAATGGACGATCACGTGTCTAACCTTTAGGACAATGTAGTATTGCTCCAGATGTTTGTTTACATTACTTTAGAAGTCCGTTTTGGTGTGTTAGCACCATCGCAAATTAGCATCATCGCGAATTAGCATCATCGCGAATTAGCATTTTTCCGCTAACACGTTAGCCTGCCCAGTACTTTTTGTTAACATGTTACACCCACCCGCACGCACGCACGCGCACGCACGCACGCACGCACGCACGCACCCACGCACGCACGCACGCACACACACACACACACACACACACACACACACTCACACACACACATAATATTTATATTTTCAATATTTATACAAAATTTTCTGTATGTTATTTATACTATTAATGTATTATTTACATGTTAAACAATTATTGAATGTTCTAATAATAAAATATGCACTTAAATTGTTTCATATACATTTAACTCATCCACATGAAATTGCATAAATACATTTTCAAGTGCATTTACAAGCATGCCAGGCCTCTAGACTTTTCTGCAGAAAAAATATCTTTATGTAAATGCAGTCTAAATATCAGTTAGTACTCAAAATTAAGCACTTATATGTACTTGATTTGAAAACAAATGGTATCTGTGTTTGGATTTCTTTGTGAGATGTTAAAATTGTTGTGATACAAAACAGTGTGGCAAAATGTTTTTATTAGATCTTTTTTTCAGAAATCAAGAAGCAGGAAATACTATTTCATAGTGTACAATTAGTTTGCAAAATTCTGTTCCTCAAAGTATTCTTTGAGCTTGCGTTGAGATTTTTTACTTAAAAGTTGTACACTTCCACCTGTCTTTAGAAGAGAATGTCGAATTAATTTAATGCTATTCTTCTCCTTACTCATCAGACTGGAACAAGGTGAGAACTTGGAAGATAATCAGAGAAACCTGTTGCAGATCACTGAATGCTTCTTCCATGCCATCATCGGCTCATCCAGCGAGTTCCCACCTCAGCTTCGCAGCGTGTGCCACTGTCTCTACCAGGTAGACCCCCCCCCCAACCTCAACTCCATCATGACCCATAGCTTCTAACCTTGCTCTTACCCGTTTGTCGTTTATACATTTCAAGAGCTTGCCTCTCCATTCTCTCCAGTTTCTGATGCTGCTGAACTCACTGCTTTCTATATTGCACCCAGTTCATACTTTCAAATCTATTGCGCCTTTTCATCATTGTGGTTTTATCCCACAGTATTTTGAAATGGTATCCACTTTATATTTCCGACTGTTTTATAATGCAATTTATCTGCTGAAAGATACGCAAGTGAAGTATCTCCACATTATAATTGGCTTTATTGTCTGGATTTTTGCCATCACAATAGTCTGTCACAAGCTGCATTGTATTATTCAAAATCAGAAGCTACAATTAAATATGTTCACAATTTCTCAAATAAATGTTATTTTACTGATGTTAATTACATCAGTAAAATAACATTTATTTGAGAAATTGTGAACATATTTAATTGTAGCTTCTGATTTTGAATAATACAATGCAGCCAGCTTTCTCATCTTTTCCGACAGAGGGACATAACTGAAAGGACAGGGGTTCTCAAACTTCTTTTGGGCCAGGGAATTCAGCTTTCAATACTCCGAACAACAATTATTTTCAAAAGAAATTGAGTGTTTTGTACATAGCAGGCTCTAAAGTCTTGCTCTCTCTCTCTCTCTCTCTCTCTCTCTCTCTCTCTCTCTCTCTCTCTCTCTCTCTCTCTCTCGCTCTCGATCTCGATCTCTCGCTCTCGATCTCTCTTTCTTTCTCTTTCTCTTTCTCTTTCTCTTTCTCTCTCTCTCTCTCTCTCTCTCTCTCTCTCTCTCTCTCTCTCTCTCTCTCTCTCTCTCTTTCAAATACGTACAGTAGCTTTCGATTATCGTGTGAACTCAACTCTTGGCTTGAAACCCCGTTATCTCGTGGTCTCGCGCTTTTTGGAAGCGCGGCGCGCATAACTGCAATTGTTTAAAACCCGCGAAACAACAACGCTAACTAACGCCGGTTTCCGAAGCTTTGTCCGAGAACAGAGGCAAAGATTTCCCGTCATTTTGCGTTAAAACACGAATATGTTGACTACCGAGGTAGTTGACTTCCGGGCTTTCACTGTATTTCAAAACTTTTCCAACATCGTCACCTCTGCAAATGAATTGGGGAAAAAAATGAGAAATATTTTCAAGAAGCAAGTAAAATAATGATTGCACAAGTGTGTTCACCCTCTTACAACTGTGGACATGGCTGTGTTCAGAATTGACCCATCACAGTCAAACTCATCATAAAAGTCAAGTAGAGCTCAAGTACAAGTCAACACACACCTGCGACCATTTAGTAACAGCACTGATTGATTAATCCCAGATAAGGTTAAGCTGTTATAATAGGCTTTTGCTGTCATCTTTGTAGCCACGTCTTACAGCACAAACTGCGGTCTACTGAGAGCTTCCGTAGCATCAGAGATATATCATTGTTCCAAGGTGTCAGTCAGGAAAACAAAGCAATTTCCAAGGCATTGAATACGTCACGGAACACAGTGAGGGCAATTATCATCAAGATGGAAAAATAAAGACAACAGTGACAATACCAAGAACTGAATGTCCCTACAAAATTTAACAAAACTGGTCAGTTGCTGCAAAGAGGCCTGTAGCAACAGTAAAGGGGCTTTTTTTCTGTTTAGCACACGCGACAATATTTGACATATTTAGTATTTGAACAGCCCATTCAAATTTACAAGCTATTATACGCCAAAAAACAAAGAGAAGAGTAATAAATAAATCACATAGCATAAATAAAGCATTGAGTATGAAATGAATTACAACAACAATAATAAATAATAATTGTCAAGTAATAAATAAAATATTAAAACAATACAGTGATCCCTCACTTCTTCGCGTTTCGTTTATCGCGGCTTCACTACATCGTGGATATTTTTTCCAAATTAAAAAAACATTTAAAAGTCAAAATAAAACTTCTAAATTGAGGAAACATGTGTCTAACCTTTAGTATTGCTCCAAATGTTTGTTTACATTCCTTTAGAAGTCCATTTTCGCGTTAGCACGATCGCGAATTAGCATCTTTCCGCTAACTCGTTAGCCTGCCCAGTACTTCTTGTTGGTGATCGTACTTCGCGGATTTCACTTATCACGGGTGGTTTTTGGAACCAATTATCCGCGATAAATGAGGGATTACTGTACAACATATTTTATTGCAAATTATTTTGTCGGCTCCCAAGGTAAAATTTGCAATTGTCTGGGTACCAGGAGACCCCAGTTTGAGAACCCTTGCTCTTGGGTGCAGGTATTCAATATATAAAAATTTATTGAGAAACATTGATATTACCACCAAAAGAAATTGGGCCCTAAGAACTGCAGTATAAATCCAACCATTAGAAAATCATGCGATTTGGATAGTGACCAATTCAGGCTCACTATGGGTTTTTATGATGCCAAAAGCGATTTAAATCAGCTCAGTGGCCTAGTGGTCGATTGTCCGCCCTGAGACTGGAAGGCTGGGTTCAAACCGCAGCCGGGTCATACCAAAGACTATAAAAATGGGACCCATTGCCTCCCTGCTTGGCACTCAGCATTAAGGGTTGGAATTCGGGGGTTAGATCACCAAATGATTCCCGAGCGCGGCACTGCCCCCCTCTTCCCCAAGGGATGGATCAAAATCACACGGGTATGGGTTAAATGGAGAGGACAAATTTCACCACACCCAGATCTGTGTGTGACGATCATTGGGACTTTAACTTTAACTTTAACTTTAACTTTAAATGAGGTCATCTTTAAAAAGCCAATGCTTCATAGATGGCTTCACTGTAGATATATAGTATCCTCCCATGGAACATTTCCTAATGAAGCAAAGTTTCTCTGTATTTTTTTTTTTATCTGAGATGTGTGATCTGTAAAATCCTAATACATTTAAGGCTTTGATCACATCTAAAGCTATTAGCACATTTCCGACAACTGTTTCACAATGGAGAAGAAAGTTGTTTCCATTCCTAAATGTAAACACTGGGTAAATGTGCACCTAAAATTGAAAGACTTTTTACATTAATTCTATTATTTTAGGCAATTCACACACATGTGACCCACAGACACGCGCACAAATTTGGAAAATATTATATAAGCTGATGCAATAGATATGATCACAGCATTGATGAGCGAAAACCTTTTTTTATTTAGCCATGATAGCCATTTTACTTTCCTCAAACCCTGGGCAGCTTCACACTGATGCTGCTGTTGCCACAACTACTCTTAATGCTGAATTTCATATTAGTGCTGTTGTCCAGGTGTTGAAATGTATCCCTAAACACCCAAACAGTGGGTCTTGTCCTTGTTCACTGATTATACTTTTTATAACATTTGGTTTCACATTCTTCATTTTGAGTTTCCTTTTGCAGCTTATAAGCTACACAGAAAGAGTGCATCGAATTCCAGCAACAACTGTGTATGCATGGCATGCTTCCCTGCCAATTAACAAACAGCTCAATGATGCATCCTATCTTATGATTGACTTGAACTTTACAGCCTTGAGCTTTTGTCTGTGTACCTTAATTGGTAGGGCTTTGTGCGTATGTGTAGCTGGTGCTGTGACCATGATTGTACTCGTCTCTGTTCTGTAGGCTACTTGCCACTCTCTACTGAATAAGGCAACTGTAAAAGAAAAAAAGGAAAACAAAACATCAGTAAGTTTGGAGACTCTATTTTCCCTCAGATACTTCCCCTAGATACTTTCCCCTTGAAGCAAAAAAAGCTTTTTTTTTTGCATTTTCCTCACTTGGTTTATTGTCTTCATTTGTTTAAAATGATTTTAATTTAATCCAGAAATGTTTTATTATTTTTTGCATTTTCAACTTCTGTACAATAGGGATGCATCGATTGATTGTATAGTTCCAGCTCAATTTGCCATCATCAATCTAAAACCAATCCTGTGCTTATCACATTTAAGCTTTTACATACTTTAATACAGAGAACCACAAGCCTGCTCTTGCTTTTTACAGTAATGTATACTTTTTTAAATGTGCCAGATTTAGTTTTACCCGTGTTGCTCCAACTATGCTCTGATACAGCTGCCAAAGGTAAAAAAAAAATAATAAGATGCATTTGGTTCTTTTGCTTAACTTTTCAAACTATAAAAACTCTGGTAAGGGTTAGTAGACTAAAGCCAAGTTAACTTAATCAACACATCACCTACCTTATCTGCACATACTATATCTCAGTAACATTTTAGAACTTGGTCAATTCAAGTAAAATTAGAGTGGCATAAAGATGAACACAATCCTTTGTCAAGGCTCAACAATCCTAAGCATCATATATATACAGTGGGGCAAAAAAAGTATACAGCCAGCCACCAATTTTGCAAGTTCTCCCACTTACAAGATGAGAGATGGCTGTAATCTTCATCATAGGTACACTTCAACTATGAGAGAAAAAACTAAAAAATAAAAAAAAAATAACTGTCTGATTTTTAAAGAATTTATTTGCAAATTATGGTGGAAAGTAAGTATTTGGTCAATAATGGCCCCGTCAAAATGATCACAAGAACGGTGAACAAAAATCCCCCAAAAACACGGAGGAACCTAGTGAATGACCTGCAGAGAGCTGGGACCAAAGTAACAAAGACTACCATCAGTAACACACTATGCCGCCAGGGACTCAAATCCTGGAGTGCCAGACGTGTCCCTCTGCTTAAGCCAGTACATGTCCAGGCCCGTCTGAAGTTTGCTAGAGAGCATTTGAATGATCCAGAAGAGGATTGGGAGAATGTCACATGGAATGTCAAATCTAAATATACATAAATAAGTTCAGCAATAATCAAGTATCATATAGCATCTCTATTGTACAACTTTACTACTATCACTGGACTAACACTGTTGCCATTTTATGCATTTTGAATTAACAGTCTCCAGGAAGCAGTGGCATTCATTATTCTCTTACTCTCAAGACTTGCCGTTTGCCCTTACACAAGAGGCATTTGTTTCAGAACATTTCCTCTGCTTTCATATTTCTCCAGATATGGATTTTACACATCTGCATGATCCACCTGTCTCAGTTGACTTTCCTAATTAATGACAATGACTTGAACAGCTGATGAAATGTGCTGATAACTTTGCCTCCAATAAATGTACGGTAACTTTCCTTCCTTGCATACATAAACCCGGAAAGGGTACTTAAGGTCAACGGTCAAGTCACTAGGGTACACGTTCCATGTCATTCCTTTCGCATGGCTCCATTTTAATCATGGTCTTTGAACTTTATAGTCTTTGAACTTTCAGCAATAGATTTCCATTGTGAAAGTGACCCTATAATGACTTTCCTATGTTAACAGTGATTACAACATTGTCCTCCTCCCACAGTTTAAAAACGAGCTCAGATAACAGATAAGGTTCTCTTACAACAGGCATGTCCAAAGTCCGGCCCGCAGGCCAAATCCGGCCCCCGGTCAGATTTCATACGGCCCGCAGCTACGGTCTTATATATTATTTATGGCCCGCCTGCACTGTCAAATCGAAAACAAAAAAATCATGAAACTTGAAACTGTAATTCATCCTATTACCAAAAGTTGGCCGCACCACCCCTCTCCGCTCATTTCTGCCATGGCGACTACAAAGAAAACGAGTCAAGTTGATATTGAAGGCCGTCACTTTCAAGAGAAATGGGAATTACAATACTTCTTCACTGAAAATCAAGGCAATTGTGTTTGTCTAATTTGTAAAGAGACAGTTGTCTTGTTTAAGGATTTCAACCTAAAGAGACACTAGAGCAGGGGTCACCAACCTTTCTTAAACCTAGAGCTACTTCCTGGGTACTGATTCAGGCAAAGGGCTACCAGTTTGACACACACTTCTGAAATAGCCAATTTGCTCAATTTAGCTTTCACTATGTGTTATTATTGTCATTTCCAGTTCACATGTAAGTGTGATTTTAACAAGAATAGCAAAAATACAGTCAAACCTCGGTTTTCGACCACAATCCGTTCCAGAAGGCGGTTCGAGAAGCGAATCGGTTGAATTTCGAATCTATTTTTCCCATTACAAATAATAGGAAAAAAAATTGGTCCGTTCCAAGACTAAAAAAAAAAAAACTCTTTTATTAAGCATTTTTTCATTTGCGCATTTTTGTCCGATCGCGCTATTGCAGCGCACCGCCGAACGCGCAACCGTAGCGCGTCGCCCACCGCGCAACTGCACCGTGCTGGTCACATTACTGTGACAGAGCCGTCGCTGAAATTTAGAAAATAATTTTAAAGTCCTGATGTACTTTCCAGAATTTAACTGGACCCAAGTGCGCAGGGAGCATAATTTTGTCCGATCGCGCAACTGCAGCGCACCGCCGAACGCGCAACCGTAGCGCGTGGCCGACCGCGCAACTGCACCGCGCTGGTCGCATTATTGTGACAGAGCCGTCGCTGAAATTTTGAAAATATTTTTAAAGTCCTGATGTACTTCCTTAAATTTTAGTGGACCTCAGTGCGCAGGGAGCTTAATTTGGTCCGATCGCGCAACTGTCGCATTGCTTTAAGAGCGTCTTTGTGTTTTAGGATGGCTTTACTGCTCCCACTTGCTTTCTTTGGAAGCATGATTAGGGGTTAATACAATCCTCAAAGTGACGAAAATACGTTAACTACGGAGTCAGTCGGCATCCGGGCCGCGCGGTCGGGTTTTCTCGGGTCCTCCCGCCTCATCTCGCGAGGTTCGACCTCCGAATTTTGTTCAACAACCGAAGAAAAAAAAATCTCAAATTTTTTGTTCAAATTCCGATTTGTTCGAGAACTGGGACGTTCGAAAACCGAGGTTTGACTTTAAAATAAATAGATGCAGCTCACAGACAAGTCCCGCTATTTGAGCTAATTTTAGAACAGTCCTGCGGGCGACTCATGCGGTCCTCACGGGCGACCTGGTGCCCGCGAGCACCGTGTTGGTGACCCCTGCACTAGAGTCTAATATATTAGACTAAACATGCTAACACATACGATAAGCTAACAGGGAGTGACCGAGCTGATAAAGTGAAGCAGCTCCAAGCTGAACTGGCATCACAACAGCGATTCTTCACGCGGGGCTGTGAGTCAAAAGTAAATATTACTAAAGCAAGCAACAAAGTGGCCATGTTAATACTGTTGATGTTATGAACCTGTAGACGTGAAACAAACTATTATTTTCTGAAAGATATTGTAAATGACAAGAGCAAAATTCACTTATTTTAAGTTTTAATAATAACAGACAACTTTGCATTACTTATAACTCTTGTTTAAAATGTTCATGAGGCAAAAATAATTTTAAAGTCATGTAAATTCAAGGTATTTCATACAGTTTGTTCAATGTTATCTGACTCTTCAGATATGAATGAAAGGTAGAATTTGTGTTTTTAGAGTTGTTCACATCTGCCTGAGTGTCTTGTATTTGGTTATTTTGTCATTTAAAAAATAAAGACAGTTGGGACAAAGACATTTGTTTTATAACAGTGTGAATTTGCATGAAATTTTTGTAGTTAAGAAATGTCTGAAAAAACTATTGGCCCCCGGGCCCCTTCACTTTATCAAATCTGGCCCTCCTTGCAAAAAGTTTGGACACCCCTGTCTTACAAGGTATCTCACAATCAGGTGTGTTTTCTGCTGTGACCAATTATGGACGCGCCACTGTCATTCAGCGTCATATCTTGCATGGACCAGTCCTCTTTGAACTTGGTGGTCCCTCCACATTATTTATGCTTTGGCTTAACAAAAGCAAATCTTGTATAATCCGTATCATTTTTTTTCAATCAATTTTTTATTTTATGATTGGATTAAAAAATTTTACTATGGAAACAGGCAATTTTATTTTATCATGTACCGTATTTTCTGGACTATAAGTCGCTCCGGAGTACAAGTCGCACCAGCCTTAAAATGCATAATAAAGAAGAAAAAAACATGTATAAATCGCACCGGAGTGGTGGTGACTCCTTTCGGCTTAACCCCGAAGGGGTCGCCAAAGCAAAACACCCGTTTTTGTCCAGATGATTTGAATGAGAAGTGTTTTGCACAGTTTTTACGCTGGATGCCCTTCCTGTCGCGACCCTCTGCATTTACCCATGCTTAGGACCAACATAGGGGAGACACTGGCATGTGCCCCCGGCTGCATATGGTTCCCTGACCGGGAATCGAACCCAGGCCGCGGGTGGTAAAAACTCTGCATCCTAACCACTGGACCATCAGGGATAAGTCACACCGGAGTACAAGTCGTAATTTTGGGGGAACTTGAACAAAATTCAATACCAAGAACAGACATGACTAGGCAACAACAGGCTAAACGACGCGGTATGCTAAGGTTACATAAACACAAAGGAGGAATTGAGAGCGTGCCTGACGTAACATATTAACAATTATTCAAATAACTATAACATAAATAACAAGTCTCTCAAACCATCTGTGTCACTCCAAATCACTTCAACGGGGCCATACAAATGAATGAAACAAAATGTCCGCCCTTACGGTTTGAATCGATAACAATAGAAAATACATTCGGAGAAATCAGGACGCAAACCCCGACAACGACATTGACTGTTGTCGGCAGCCACGGACATTTACGGATGTATAGAATGGACTAAGAATAGCCCCCTTGTAGCTAAAGTCAGAGGACAACCATCTTACATTGCCACTGTTACTAAACCTCCGTTTTTTTTCTTGCTAAAAACACTGTTCTAAGTGCGCATTTCAGGCTAGGATCTCCATATGAAGTAACAAGAGCCTCTCAACGAACCAACTTCACTGTTTGTGTTGACCATTCAGAGTACAAAACAACGCTGACTATAAGGCCAGCATGCCTTTGACAAAGGATTCAGCCACTTTCTGGCAGATAGGGAAATGGGGATTTTTTTAACATCCCAGATTTCCTCAGTAATAGCCAATGGGCATTTAATATTATGCACGGATGAGAATTTTTATCTGCGGATTTCCATGTTTTTTTCCGTCGAAAGTATTATTTTCATCCATCCATCCATCCATCCATCCATCCATCCATCCATCCATCCATCCATCCATCCATCCATCCATCCATCCATCCATCCATCCATCCATCCATCCATCCATCCATCCATCCATCCATCCATCCATCCATCCATCCATCCATCCATTTTCTGAACCGCTTAGTCCCCACGGAGGTCGCGGGCGTGCTGGAGCCTATCCCAGCCGTCATCGGGCAGTAGGCGGGGGACACCCTGAACCGGTTGCCAGCCAATCGCAGGGCACACAGAGACAAACAACCATTCGCACTCGCACTCACACCTAGGGACAATTTGGAGTGATCAATCGGCCTACCAAGCATGTTTTTGGGATGTGGGAGGAAACTGGAGTGCCCGGAGAAAACCCACGCGGGCTCGGGGAGAACATGCAAACTCCACACAGGGAGGGCCGGAGGTGGAATCGAACCCGCACCCTCCTAACTGTGAGGCGGACGTGCTACCCAGTGCGCCACCGAGCCGCCGTTTTCCGCGGATCTGCGGATTTCCATGTTTTTTTCCGTCGAAAGTATCATTTTCATGAATCGTGTAAATCCGTAGAATATATATATTTTTTAATATATATTGGGGGTATGGAAGAGGCCGGCAACGTTGGCCTCGGCGACTCGCGAGCATTCACCAGCCCGCCGCGACGGCATCTTTTGGCACATCTCAAGGCAAAATTAGTTAATCTGTGAGTGCCGAAATTGACTTGCCTCTGTAAACCTAACTCGCTGGCAGCAGTGATGCGACAACATCCACCTTATTTTCGGCAGCATTTTGGCGGTACTTTCATCACATCTTTTCCACTTGTTAACTTAACTTGTGCGGAGAACTAGTGTTTTTACACCGCCAAAATGTGAATTTGCGATTGGGTTTTCATCACTTGTAGACGAGTTATTTAGTTAGATAGATCTAGGGCCTACTCAGCAAACGTTTTCGCCAGCATGAGGATCGTGCCAGGGAAATAGACAAGCCGAATGAGATCAAGAATTGCTTCAGATGGGCATGGCTCGAGAGAAGCGTCATTGTACAGCTCGGAATGCAGTCCATAACCATGTGCCTGACGGAACATATCCGTAAAGTAGATGTCCCGAGGAAGGTTTTGTGTATTTTCTGTCAAGATATGATCAGCTATGGAGGTCGCGGCACTAGGAACATTAAGGAGCACATCGAAACAAAAAAACACGAAGGTACTTTTTTACTTTTACAAGCATGTGGGTTTAAAACTGGGGTGGGCAAACATTTTGACTTGCGGGCCGAATTGGGTTCTAAATTTTGACCGGGGGGCCGAACCATTAGCAGATGGATACAGTGTTTGTGTGAAGTAATATAAATGACATTTAAAGGTCATGACATAAAAGGTTTTGGCCTTTAGTAGGTAGTAAAGCATGGATATTTAAATAAAGCTTTTTGAAAACAAATGCATTTATTAACAGCATTAAAAAATTATTTCACCAAAAAACTACTATCAATGATTCTCATTAAATACGACACTGTTATTATGAATAACATTTTCCATCACTTCAGCGCCTGCAGGTCAGATTTATGAAAGATATTTATCTAATGAGGCGAAATCACATCAAATGGCAAACATTCTGACCAAATACATCATCTTGAAGAATCAGTGAAAGAATACATCTAAATAAAGTAATAAAGAAATCGAAACGGCAACACGGTGACAAACAGCTTTAACTCATGGTGACAGAGGTGAGGAAACGGGGAACACTTTATTGAAGTCGGCCTTAAGAACTTTAAAAGTTAAGATTAGTCGATTAGTCATCAATGTCCTTAAGCATCCTGCATTGTTTGAAAATGAGAATGGTCATTAGTTTCAATCCCTGCTATTTGCGTTTTTTTTACAACAAACTAGAGAAACTCCCCATTTTCAGTGGGAATAGTATTGTTGGTCTCCCTTTTTTGCTAGTGCATCATAGTCTGGAGTAAAATTTGTCGTGGTAATTCTTAGGATAGAGCCGAGGTGTCGGCACTCAGTGTCCACCTTTCTTTCCCTCGGCCCACTCATTTTAATGGAAGGATTCCAAGGGAAGGTTTGTGGGTGGCTTTAGCGTAAAATTGTATCTGAAAGCTCAGCGCGCGAATTACGAGAATGCTGACGTCACAGCCCACACTCGAAATTCGGCACATATAGAAATAGACCGCGGAGTGCGCCGGGTCTGTACTACTGAGTACGTGCACACACTTGTGAGTGTGCACCGAGCTTTCTGACACGGCTTCCGGTAGTAAATGCGCGGGTGAGCGCTTCCCCATCTACTGGAGAAAAACATAGTCATTGCAGGGAAAATGACAAAAAAAACAAAGTTTAGTAATACAATTTATTCAGGTTTGGCGGGCCGGATTAGACGGCCCCATGGGCTGGATGTGGCCCGCGGGCCGTAGTTTGCCCATATCTCGTTTAGAACGTAACATGTTACATGTAAGCTAATGTTACGCTATTGTCATGATATTGTCATATCGTTAAAGAATAAATTTTCAATTATATATATATATATATATATATGTATATGTATGTATGCATATGTATGTATGTATGTATGTATATATGTATACATACATGTATATATGTATATATGTATATATGTATATATATATATGTATATATGTATATATGTATATATATATATGTATATACATATATATGTATATATATATATATATATATATATATATATATATATATATATATAAAAAATCTGTCTCATCGGCCCCCCGAGACCCCCGGTCGGCCCCCCCACCAGACCCCCGGCTACTTTTCAGTGTTTTTTTACATTTGCCATTCTCATCCCTGATTATGGCAGAGTTTGGCTTGGTAGGCTATGAGATGGTCTGAATCAACTTGATTCACAATTGTATACTTCTCTAGCTTGTCTCTCTGAACCTGCCACGTGTAACAATCTGAGCCAATATATCACTCAACGAATTTACCAGTTTAATGCTAACATAACTAACTTAATGACGAACAAATCCCAGTATTGCACTGGTAATGTTTAGTAATGTGGGATGGGCCACTCAGTATTTCACAGAGGACTGTCATGTGACTTGACGCTTCTGTCATTTGTCATGGAAAAAGGTAGTACTATTGTGAAGTACCGTATTTCTCGGACTAAAAGTCGCTCCGGAATATAGGTCGCATTAGCCATAAAATGCACAATAATGTTAAAAAAAACATATATAAGTCGCTCCGGAGTATGTCGCATTTTGGGGGAAATTTATTCAACAAAATCCAACACCAAGAACAGACATGAACGAGCAACAACAGGCTAAACGATAGGTATGCTAACGTGACATAAACACAAACGAAGAGCTGAGAACGGGCCTGACATAACATTCAGAGTTATTCAAATAACTATTACATAAATAACACGTTTATAAAACCATCTGTGTCACTCCAATTCATTAAATCCATCGATCGTCCTTTGTCAACAATGCCGGCCGGGTGCTCGCCGCTGACGGCGGTTGCACTTCAAAATATTCCACAGGCCCATATAACGATATATAAATTATATATCAAAACTATTATATAAGCAATAATATTACCAAACCATCTGTGTCACTCCAAATCATTAAATACATCGATCAAATTCCTCGTCCTTTGTCAACAACTCTGCGCGTGCGACCTGATGTCAGCCTCGTCGTTATTCCACAGATCTAGTATATAACTATATTATAGCGTTAACAAAGTACAAGGAAAGACGTGGGTTTGGTAAATGGCTCTTTATTTAACAAAACAAGAGTTCAATAACTATAACATAAGTAATTCACCGCCACACGGCCCCAAGCACCGGCGTCAACTTCCAGGCGTGTGGCGGCGTGGACTTCCATCCCCTGAGGTGGCACTTCCAGCCACGGAAGTGGAAGAGAGCTCCATAGAATAGGACCGGGCGTGCGTAAAAGCCATATCCGAGCCCCATCCACCGTCCCCGGACAGCCACCCGGCCGCGCGCCGGCCCCGGACTTCCATCCACAGAGGTGAACGAGAGGTCCGTAGAGTAGGACCTGGCGTGCGTAAAAGCCATGTACGAGCCCCATCCACCGTCCCCGGACAGCCACCCGGCCGAGCGCCGGCTCCCGACTTCCATCCACGGAGGTGAACGAGAGCTCCGTAGAGTAGGACCGGGTGTGTGTCAAATCCATAATAGTTTTTCAAACCTTCTGTGTCACTCAGAATCATTAAATCCTTCAAACTCTTCATCCTCCGTGTCACTTACAAACAAAGCCGCTAATGATGTAGTACGTGGGGCCCTTTGTCATCTTCGTCATCCCGTGACCGAATCTTTGTCCTTTATGTAAACAACCGCCGCGCCGCTGATGTCACTTGAAATTCAAATTACAGTAATCCCTTGCTACATCGCAGTTCGTTTATCGCGGTTTCACTTTTTTTTTTTTTTATTTTGAAAATTTGTGAAAAAATTCACATATAAGTCGCTCCTCAGTATAAGTCGCCCCCCCCCCCCCACACCCAAACTATGAAAAAAATAGGTGACTTATAGTCCAAAAAATACGGTATTTGGCAAGTACCATATTTGGAAAGATGCCACTGCAGGTCCCACAAAAGCAAACTTGTCATTCCATAATTTATCCATGCAGGTCACCACACTCACTTATTGCTAATGTTTTCCACAATTTATGCCAATAATTAATTTCTGCCATTGAAAATAATGTTTGGCATGCTAGAAAAAGATGTATTGACACCACAAACACAAGAATTGTCATTGAAAACATTTGCTTGAAAAAGTAATGTTATTCAGATCTTTTTAATGCTGTGTTTTTCAGTATCAGCCTTCAGAACTAAAAATACACAAACCTCTTCGCTCACCATTCTCCAAGCCTACTCGTTTTTGTCTCTGTTCCGGTTTTAAAAGCTGCCTGTGTTGTATAGCATTATATTATACTATATGTAATCACATTGTGAGAATAGTTAAATTAGTGTTCGGTTTGATCGTACCATTATAGAGGGATTTTTTTAAGTAGACGACAGGGGATTTGTTAGATTCTTTGGACGATTAGCCAAGATGTGTGCTTTTCATGGATAAAGAAGCCAAACCAGCTAAACAAGAGTTAAAAAAAACACCCCAGATGGCAGCAGAAAGCTAACACATTAGGAGGGTTAACTAGGAGGCCCACGACACCTCAGCGGAATTTAACTGCTCCAAATTACCTGTACTTCTTTAGAAAACAGATGGGTCCGCTCTCCCATGGAATTTAACTGACTCATCAGTCAGGGGACTCCATCATCCCAGCGGAATTTACTGTTTCTAATTGCACTTGATAGGGTCTAGAATTGTCAAGGTTTTAAGTGACCTCTTGTCACTGCACTTTCATTACTTCAACAGAATCAAGATTCGTACTCACAGTCTGCTGGGCCTTCTCCTCGGATGATCTCGTCAACCACTCCGGTGTCCAACCGACTGATCGAGACAGCCCCGTGAAAAGGGTTTCTATATGCCTTGGCCAAGGACTTGTCCTGCGTCGAAAAGTCGGCCGGAACCAGAAATAGTCCTATTGAGATCCCGGAACGAGCCCCCAAAAATCTGTTAGGTTCAGATTCAGCAAAAGGATCAGCAGACAAAACCAGTGAGACAGAATGTTGATCTTTTCTCGCGAGGAGTGCATCCAGACTTACAGCAATCCAAAATACACTAAAGGTCTTGTTTACACTCCTCTCTTTTTATTCAGGAATGCCCTACCTACAATGTGAGACTAGCCCCTGATAGGTGGGCGGGGAAAGCGTGGGCTTTGTCTCATGAGAGAAGAAACGAGATTCTATGTGAAACTAGAAGTCGCAAGGATAAAATGTTATGGGAAACAAAGTAGTCATGTGAAAAGAGTGCATAGACAAAATGACATGTGCAGACATCAACAACTTTCTTGGATTCCCAGATGTGTAGAAGGTCAGGAAGCTCCAGCCAGCATCGTTTGACTTGTTTTGGACTAGGTGATGTCTGCAAGAAGAAACAGCAAGCATTCTGCGCAATAACTTTATTAATAAGTACTCATTAGGGAACGCATGATAACATATATATACAATTTATCTAACAATGTGTGGCAGCACCTGTGTGTCCACACTAAGCAGAAGGAGGTTACAGGAATGCAGCTCAATGAGCATACAAAATGGACTGGGGAGAAACTAGAAAATGTGAGAATGTTTTTGCTATGTACTGTAGTGGGAGATTATGGTGTAAAAGAAATTAGGTCAAAAAACAAATTAGAGCAACACGCCACTGAAAATTAGTTTGCCTTCATTCTGTCACGCGGTGTTTATGAATATTAATGCAAATATCAATGGCATCTGAAAAAATAGTCAAAGCCAAGAAAGTTCAAAATAATGACATAACCATGGCCATTTTTGTAGCACTTGGCGTAATCACCAGAGGCGGGCCACCTACCCATCCATCCACAATCTACCGCTTATCCGGGGTCGGATCGCTGAGGCAGCAGCTTAAGCAGTAAAGCCTATACTTACCTCCCACTTCTTCCAGCTCTCCGCAGGAATCTCAAGGCGTTCCCAGGTCAGCCGGTAGACATAGTCTCTTCGTGTCTTGGGACGTGCTGCTGGTGGGACCTCACCTGGCAGGCATCTAGGAGGCATCCTAATCAAATACCCAAACTACCTTATCTGCTCCCTTTCAACGCTAAAGAGCAGTGTCTCGATTCAGAGTGCCCCCCTTAATCACCTTCTCATCCAACCGCTAAAGGAAAGCCCGGACACCCTGCGGGTGAAATTAATTTCGGCTGTATCTGAAATCTCATTTTGGTCACAACCCGCAGCTTGTGACCATAGGTAAGGGCAGGAAAGTAGAACGACGGTAAATCGAGAGTTTTGCATTTTGGCTCAGCACCTTCTTCACCACAATAGACTGGTACAGTGTCTGCATCACAGCAGATGCTGCTCCGATCCACCTGTCCATCTCCTGCTCCATCAGGCCCACACTTGTGAACAAGACCCCGCAACATTCAGTGCATAAAGGAACTCCGAGTGGATCTCATCCATCCTCGGGGCCTTGCCACCAAGGAGATTTTTAACCACCTCGGTGGCTTCAACCCCAGAGAGGAGAGCACCATTCAGATTTTCCTGGCTCTGCTTCCTCAATGGAAGGCGTGTCAGTGGCATTGAGGGTTTTGAGGTATTCTCTCCACCGATTCACAACGTCCCAAGTCGAGGTCAGCAGTACCCAATTTCAACTATACAGTTTTAAAGGTGCACTGCTTCCCCGTTCTGAGACATCGGCTGATGGTCCAGTATATCACCAAAGCCGTCTGGAATGTGTTTTTTATGGCCTTGCTGAGTTCCACAGGCCAAAAAGGCCCGTTAGGACTCTTTCTAAATCTTGAGGGCATTCCTTGCCACCGGTGACCACGATTCAGGGATTGTCACCACGACCAACCATGATAGAGCCACCTTAGACTTGAGTTGGAACGTTTTTGCCTCACACAATAGCTTGGATGTTTTTCCTTCCAGAGAGTTTACATTTAACATCCCTAAAGCCAACTTCTGTAGCTGGGGATCAGACCGTTGCACAGCTCTCTCAGCACCCCCCCATGGCCCCTCCCACAGGTCATTAAGCCCGTGAGAAGGGTGACCCATGTTGTCTTTCCGGGCTGAGCCCGACCCATATGTGCAGATATTTTAAACACATCTATTGTTTTTCAATTGATTTTTTTTTCAATGCCATTGATTGTTGTGGTATCAATATTTATCTACAATACAATTATATTAAAATGCCCCCCCCAAAAAAATGAAATTCTCTGCTGCAATACTTTGACATTCTAAATTTTAACATATATTGTGTGGTTTCGAAACATAAACAATGCCCCGAATTCATTTTTGTTTTGCTACATACTTTACCCGAACTAGATGCAGTAGCTTTTAACTTATTTTTTGTAAGTTTCTGATCAATCTTATCACGTTGACTATAAATGTGGACTATTCAGTTTTGTTTGCCTCCAAAAACAAAAGAAAGAAAAGAGTTTAGCTTAATAAATCCAAACAGTTTTTCTCCCTACGTTGGTTTGGACAGCTTGCACGTAGAAATTGCATAGAAGATAAATGCAAACATTTCTTTTTGCTTGTACACCATCTCCTGTTTTGGAAGTTTGGACAAAACGCAATTATTGTAACCCACAATAGATTTTGACACAGGGTTTCGTACAACCCTGTCTGAATTCCAAACAAGATGTTATAGTCACCCATTTAGATTCTCTACTTTTTGGCATCACAACTAAATTTTGTACATCTATCATTCACTGCTTATATATCGGCTTTCATTCTTTGACACATTTTCTCAATGTGGTTGAGTTCATGCTCATTTGCTCTCTGTTGTAGTCCTGATTTTAGATTAATATGTAATGAGATTCACTCTTGCTCTGGTTTGAGCCATGCATGAATTCAGTGTCATTATTCACTTTTCCTTATCCCGATATCAGCATTTAAGTTGTCATGGCTCACCTGACTCTGGTCATGTATAGATAGTGATACTGGATAATCATTTTTCAAATGTCTGCTTCATTGTTCCCTTCATCATAATTCATGCTTTTGTCCTCTTGCCTCTTCCTGGCCCCCTTTCCCACAACTCTATTTTTGTTTGACATCTCTTTTGTTTTTCCCTTTTCAACTGCCCCTGCTTCTTTCATCCTCCTTCACACAGGTGGTGAGTCAGAGATTCCCGCAGAATAGTATTGGTGCAGTGGGCAGCGCCATGTTTCTGCGATTTGTTAATCCAGCTATTGTATCTCCATATGAGGCTGGTATCTTGGAGAAAAAGCCTCTTCCTAGGATAGAACGAGGTCTCAAACTCATGTCTAAGGTAAGAACATTTATTCAACAAGATTTTAATAAGAATTTAATTAGTCTGAAAAAGCATTGCATTATTTTCTTTAAATTGTGTTCATGATCATTGTTATCTCACTACCTACCAATACACCACCAAAGATGAAATGAAAATTAATATGAAAATGTATGAGAATCTACATAATAATAACATACACCGTAATTTAAATAAAATACGTCCCAAAAAATTTTTGAGTCCCAATTTGAGCCTTGACAACATGGCGTTGAATTTTTCTTTTTGTTGCTTCCTTTTCCAAACACGTTGAAGAATCAGGAGTTCCACTTCCACATATCTAATTCCAATGGGGTTGCACAATAAACTCTTCTTCTGGACATGCAACTCAGTGAATGAGTGTGCATGATGGCCATCTGGAAAAGTCATGACAATTACAGATAATGGTATCATTTTGTTCACAGTAGATTAAGTGTAGGTCCAAAGTGCCGTGATGTTTCTCAGAGATCAGTAACCAATGTCCTTGGTTCCAATCACCTCTCTACATGTTGTGATTGATAGTGGGTTTTTTTGCCAGGGAAATGCTCTAACTTGAACTGTGGACTTTTTTTTCCTCATCTACAAAGCAAAGCAGTAATTTCCTCATTGATTCACGTGATACACACTCAGCTGTTTCATAATCTTGTCAAGTGTGTCAGCTGCACTCATTCCTCCGAATCAGGGTCAAAGTTCACTAACTTTTTTGAAACTGATAGCTACTCCCTGGGTATTGATGCCAAGGGTCATCAGGAAAATTGAAGAAAAAAACATTTACAATATAATACAACTTTATTTACATGGTGCATTTTAGAATTGCTGCAGTTGTAACAAAGCACCACTTATAGCAATGCGACAACCACAAAAATAGTAAATTGAAACACAAATTAATATACAGTAGCATAAAGGTAAGAGTTGAAAGTCAGTCAAAACCCAAAGAATAATTACATATATAATATATACCGGTTCCGACTTGTGCCCTCTCTGCATCCATTACAACCTGGTGATCCTGAAAAGGGGATCCTTCCATCTGTGGTCCCTTCTCAAGGTTTCTCATTTTCCCCTGGTAGGGTTATTTTGAGTTTTTCCGTGCCCTTTTGGGAGCTTAAGATCAGGAGATGCTTTGAGAATAATTGTCAATTTTTGGCTATGTGAAGCCCTTTGATACTGTTTGTGATTTAGGGCTATACAAATAAACTTGACTTGACTTGACTACACAAAAAACTCCATCGACACCCATCAACTATTAGTTCCAAGAGGGAATTATGTCAACAAGTGCCTCTCGGTACGTAATACATATTTCTGTAAAAACGTCACAGGCGATTTCTTATTTTGTATTCCTCTGAGTGCCGAATTCAGGTGAGGGATCGGAGGTAGTATTGTTAGGAAGACAGGTGCTGACAAAGGCATTACACAGGATGCTTGAGTTGTTTTCATACTTCTTTTATGGTAAGCTGGCGGAGTGGTCTTCCTCTACCTTTCTTCATAGATGAGTGTTGTAAATAGGATTATGCAAGTGTGGTTGCTGCGAAAAGGAGAACTCCAGTAGTGTACAGTATGATGGGGGCCCAGTTTGCATCAACAAATGTTTAATTTCAGTAATTTCATTTTTTATCAGATCAGACAATCTTGATTAAGGACATGACTGTGTAAAGCAAACTCTGTCTAAAAAAGATCTTTGGAGGGTTACATCAATGGTTGTCATAATTGTAAATCTGTTTATTTCCTTAAGATTTTGCAGAGCATTGCCAACCATGTCTTATTTACAAAAGAAGAACACATGAGGCCTTTCAATGATTTTGTGAAGAACAACTTCGATTCAGCCCGGAGGTAGGACACTCACTATGTAACTCCTGTTGCTTCCCCCACCTGTTAAGGACAGATCAATGTGATGAAATAGTAAATAATAATCAGTCACATATTTAAATGGAAAAAGTTGGTTGATAAACACGGGTTTTCCTTACCTGGTAAGTCTCACCCAAACATCAGTTTCAGTGTCCAGACAGACAATAAGTTGGTCATTTGTTGCAAGGATCACTAAGCGCTGTTTCAAAGCCCAATGGAAATAATTAACACATGCCAGACACCAGTTACTTTGAACAGTAAATGGGGGGCTCACTGTACACCACCCATGTACAGAGGACCGACAGAAACAATATTATTCCGAGGGACGTTAGTCTTGTCAACCACGAATCTACGTATATCCAGGCCTGGGACATGGACTTGCGCCTTTCTATTAAATTACCCGCTGTGATGGGACACTCCTCCATAATTGAAACATTGTTGCATTTCCTCGGCTGGGCTGCCATCAGAGT
Source organism: Syngnathus scovelli (assembly GCF_024217435.2). Taxonomy (NCBI): domain Eukaryota; kingdom Metazoa; phylum Chordata; class Actinopteri; order Syngnathiformes; family Syngnathidae; genus Syngnathus; species Syngnathus scovelli. Next base: position 14,813,083 of record NC_090853.1, on the reverse strand, counting down.
CACGTGGCTGAATCCTACCCGCTGTTTGGCCGAATCAGGATTTCATCAGTTCTTCTACTTCACGTTCATCAATGAACTTATTCATCTTTTCAAAGTAGAACTCGATAATGCAAATTGCACATCAAGAAAGCAACGTTGACGATAATGTTGATGACGATATATATTATATCACCTAGCCCTACAACAGTAGGTACCGCAGAAGAAATCTCAGTTCATTTGAAGTGAACTAAAATATCAGAACATTCTATTATGCCTTCATAAAATGCATCACCAGCCACTGAATTGCTATCTTATTTCCTTCAGTTGGCCCTCAGGACTACCCCACTAAGATCTATGTTGACTGTCTATGATCGTTTTACATGACCACTTACTCTGTTCCCAAAGTTTGAGTGTCTCCCGTATTACTGCTGAGGAGAAATAGCATATGCGAATGTTTCCCAGAAAAAAAATGTTTGCTAGAACCTTATATTCATGCAATTTTGGAACATTATATATTTGGTTATCATTAAAAATTCATTTTAGGTTCTATTGTTATAATCAAGGTTTGTTGGAAAGAAAAGCAAGCACCACATACGTAGAAGGTAGCACCTGTCTTAGTCCACAGTCGTCATTGCTGGTCGTTGACTCCTGTTGGAATATAATGTCTGAATATTAAGGCTGCTTCACTTTTCAGTCTTATTCCTGTCTTCATTCCTGGTTGCTACAGCTTTTTCTTGGACATAGCTTCTGACTCGCCACCCAGTGACTCTGTGAACCACAGCCTTTCCTTCATCAGTGACGGTAATGTTCTTGCCCTCCACCGACTATTATGGAACAACCAGGAGAGAATTGGCCAGTACCTCTCCAGCAACAGGTGAGCATAGACAGAGTTAATCAATTCATTAACCAATCAGGAGTTGGACTATGCTCCCATTTCACCTATGAATACTTTTGTCCATATACAGTGATGAATTAATATTGCACAGCATTTTTTTCTTTTAAGATAGAAGGCACTGTGTGCAAAATGATATTCAATCTTTCCAGAGACCATAAAGCTGTTGGCAGGCGTCCTTTTGACAAAATGGCAACCTTGCTAGCATATCTGGGGCCCCCTGAACACAAGCCTGTGGCTGACACTCATTGGTCAAGCCTCAACCTAACCAGTTCCAAATTTGAAGAATTTATGACCAGGTAACATTCATCTTTTTTCTTTTAAGCTTGTTAGTTGCATACGCAATGCATCTTATCATATACGTATCTCTGCTACAAATGAAATAAAAACCATTGTGAAAATGCTGTTGATTGAATTGATAGACTGTGTTTATTTTCTGTGCACAAAATATTTCAGTTGGTTTCTCATCCTGCAAATTGTTTGCTAAAGACACAGAAGATTTTTTGAAATAGGATTGCATTGAACGTCCAAGCCAATAGTGGGCAATTAATTTTGCAACTGGGCCTTATGAGAAACTGGAATACGTACTGGGAGTCAAGCGAACACGCTAACCCCAATTTTGTTTTATATTATATATAAAGTATTTATAAAAAGTTTCCTTAAAATGTTGTGTGTAGATGTGGCGTATCAGAGATTGATAACTGGAGTGTGAGACTACACCTAGAAGCCCTTTGATTATTATTATTATTATTTTTAATTTACAAAAAAACTCACTCTTTGAAAAGGGGAATGGAACACAGGTAAATTCTGAAATAAATGTGAGAAGGCCTAATGTTTTTTGTGGATCTGTGGGTTAAGTGTGCGACTCGTCCAGTTTTTAGTCAGGTAAAAGTCTTACCATTTTACTTTTATTTCTATTTTACCATATTTTTTGCACCAAAAGGTGCACTGGATTATAAGGTGCACCCTCATTGAATTTTTTATTTTAGCCATTATTTCATACCGGATTAAAAGGCGCATAAAATAGAAGCTATACTGAGGTTGACTAGGGTTGCGATATGCATCCACTAGCCAATAACCAATGAGCCCTCTGTAAACAATCGCGTTTCTCAAGCTATCTCCTATAAAATTATCGGAACTGACTAAAGTTCGATCTAACACATTGGTACTGCTTACTTATGTTTCCCTTCCATATCGATCCGTAAATTTACTCAAAACATTAATGGACCAGCCTATTTTGAGATGAAATAGCCTCGTGTGTATAGCAGCTATCATTATAGCATTAGCCACTTGCAAACTCCCATGAGCCTCAGCTCGCAGACTCCCATGAGCCTCAGCAAAGTGTCATGCAGCCCCCTGTAAACAATCGCGTTTCTCAAACTATCTCCTATAAAATGATTGGAACTGAATAAAGTTCGATCTAACACATTGGTACTGCTAAATTATGTTTCCCTTCTATGTCGATCCGTAAATTTACTCGAAACATTAGCGTAGCAGCCTATTTTGAGATGAAATAGCCTCGTGTGTATAGCAGCTATCATTATAGCATTAGCCACCCGCAAACTCCCATGAGCCTCAGCAAAGTGTCGTGGTAGCCCCCTGTAAACAATCACGTTTCTCAAACAGTCTCCCATAAAAGTGATCGGAACCGACTAAAGACTGATTTAACACATTGGTGCTGCTTATTTATAATTCCGTTGGATATCGATCCATAAATTTACTGGAAACATTAACGGAGCAGCCTATTTTGACGTGAAATAGCCTCACGGGTACAACAGATATTCAGTGACGCCCCGTGACCACGGTTGCTGTAATGCTGGGAAGCGATGCGACCTTGTAATTTACTAGTCGTACTGAAATGTACTGAAACATTTTGGCAGAGCACTGTGTACAACCAGTATGGATCAACAAATTCATCAATTGATCCAATAAGGCGCACCGGACTATAAGGCGCACTGTCGGCTTTTAAGAAAATTTTAGGTTTTTAGGTGCGCCTTATAGTCCAGAAAATACGGTACTCATTGACCCGCTGGTTGAATAAAATCACCTGTGGCTAAAGCTAAACTGTGGCAGTTTTACTTTCTGAACCTAGATTTGCCACCTCTGACATTTAGTCTAGTCTAGATTACGTCAAAATATTTTGCCAAATACAAGACTAGACACAAAAATCAAACTATTTCTGCCTTTCCCCATTAAGAGCTCAATGTGGGCTCTCTAAAGGTACACTTTAAGTTGCCTATTCTTGAGGTTTTTAATTTTTATACTTAGGAAATTAAAATTTTTAACAAAATTACAAAATTATACTGTCAAATTAAAGCACCTCATATTTTATGTTTTATTTTGAACCCATGGTCTCTGTGAAGGGCAGTCAAAGAGTTGGGGTGGGCTGGATGTGGTCCCTGCGCCGTATTAGTTCAAGCAGTTCTACTATGCTCCCCATGTGCTAATTATAATAAAATTAACTATTCAAAAACTGCATCAGTTTGTTTGTTTGTTTGTTTGTTTGCACGCATTGCCCAATAGGTTTCTCAAAACTGAAAGCTCTCATTATTACAGGACACATTGACACACATTTTAACAAAGGTTTTAGGTCCCCAATTTTATTTTGTCTTGTAGACACCAGGTACATGAAAAAGAAGAATTCAAAGCATTGAAGACCCTCAACATCTTCTATCAGGCTGGGACCTCAAAGAATGGCAATCCAGTCTTCTACTATGTGGCTCGCAGGTAAGACCTTTTTTCTGGGAATCTGAAGCTTCTCATCTGCCTTTTAATAGTATGCGAGTAAAATATTACTCCAGCTAATATGTGCCATCTTTGTTTACCATAATGTGGGTTTGAGCCAACCTTGGGCTTCTGCGGCATTAATAACATAATGCTATTCTATTTAGTACATAATACCTGTTCTGGCAAATACTTATAAACATTTCCTCATCTATTTTAAAATCAACATGCGCCTTTAAAATGTAGTACACTGGACCCCTCATTTTTGCAGTTTGGCATTATTTTTTCAGTGCGCAACAGATATAAGCATATTTTTGTTACTTACAGTTAAAGTCCCAATGATCGTCACACACACATCTGGGTGTGGTGAAATTTGTCCTCTGCATTTAACCCATCCCCGTGTGATTTTGATCCATCTCCTGGGGGAGAGGGTGAGCAGTGAGCAGCAGCGGTGCCGCGCTCAGGAATCATTTGGTGATCTAACCCCCCAATTCCAACCCTTGATGCTGAGTGCCAAGCAGGGAGGCAATGGGTCCCATTTTTTATAATCTTTGGTATGACCCGGCCGGGGTTTGAACCCACAACCTTCCAGTCTCAGGGCGGACACTCTATCACTAGGCCACTGAGCTGGCCCTACTCCCGGAAAATAGTGGGGGGGGGGCACCGTATATAATGTGAAGTTGAAAATGTATTTGGAAAAAAATATATACCGTATTTTTCGGACTATAAGTCGCTCCGGAGTATAAGTCGCACCAACCATAATATGCCCAAAAAAGTGAAAAAAACATATACAAGTCGCTCTGGAGTATAAGTCGCATTTTGGGGGGCAATTTAGTCGACAAAATCCAAGACCAAGAACAGACATGAACGAGCAACAACAGGCTAAACAATGCTATGCTAACATGACAAACACAAACGAGAAGCTGAGAACGGGCCTGATGTAACATTCAGAGGTATTTTAAAAAACTATTGCATGAATAACACGTTTATAAAACTATCTGTGTCACTCCAATTCATTAAATCCATCGATCGTCCTTTGTCAACAATGCTGTGTGCCGCGCCGCAGTTGAAATTATTCCACAGGTCCATACAACGACATATGAACTATATTTTAAATAACTATCATATAAACAACATTATCAAACCATTTGAGTCATTCCAAATCATTAAATCCATCGACCAAATTTCTCGTCTTTATCGATCGTCCTTTCTTAACAATGCCGAGTGCCGCACCGCAGTTGAAATTATTCCATAGGCCTGTACAACGACATATAAACTATATTTTAAATAACTATCACATAAGAAACAATATTATCAAACCATGTGTGTCACTCCAAATTATTAAATCAATCGATCAAATTTCTCGTCTTTTACCGATCGTCCTTTCTCAACAATGCCGTGTACTGCGCCGCAGATGAAATTATTCCACAGGCCCATACAACAATATATAAACTATATTTTAAATAACTAATACATAAGCAATGTTATCAAACCATTTGTCACTCCAAATCATTAAATCCATCGATCAAATTTCTCGTCTTTTGTCGATCGTCCTTTCTCAATAATGCCGTGTGCCCCGCCGCAGATGAAATTATTCCACAGGCCCATACAACAATATATAAACTATATTTTAAATAACTATCACATAAGCAATATTATCAAACCATTTGTGTCACTCCAAATCATTAAATCCATCGATCAAATTTCTCGTCTTCTGTCGATCGTCCTTTCTCAATAATACCGTGTGCCCCGCCGCAGATGAAATTATTCCACAGGCCCATACAACAATATATAAACTATATTTTAAATAACTATCACATAAGCAATATTATCAAACCATTTGTGTCACTCCAAATCATTAAATCCATCGATCAAATTTCTCGTCCTTTATGTCAACAACGCCGCGCGTGAGCAGGTGACGTCAGCCGCGTGGGTCAGTTGCGTCTCCTTTTATTCCACAGATGTAGTACATAAATATATTGTAGCGATAACAAAGTACAAGGGAAGACGTGGGTTTGGTAAACGGCCCTTTATTTAACAAAACGAGAGTTCAACGAGCCAACAACTATGAATTGTAATTATAAAAACATATAGAAGTTGCTACACAAAATAAAATATATATCAAATAACTATAACAAAAATAACATTTTGTTTTCCAAACCTTCTGTGTCACTCCTAATCAATAAATCCTTCAAACTCTTCGTCTTCCGTGTCACTTTCGAACAAAGCCGCGATTGATGCCGGTAATACGTGGGGCCCTTCGTCATCTCTGTCGCTGATGTCAGACTCCTCGTCAGTTTCAGTTGGAATTATTCCAGATTTTCTAAATCCTGACAAAATGATTTTGGGTGTAACCGAAGCCCACGCTTTGTCGATCCATCCAATGACGTCCAGGAATGTTGCACGTCGCATTCTCCCGGTTGCCGTGAAGTTGTGTTCTCCGTCCACCATCCACTGCTCCCACAGGTTACGCAGAACTGCTTTAAAGCTCCTATTCACGGAGACGTCAAGTGGCTGAAGTATTTTAGTACAGCCTCCAGGGATGATGGCAGGTATGGAGTTGAGGCTTTTTAATTTCTCTTTTATCTGTGGCGTGATATGCGCTCGCATGCTGTCCATCACAAGCAGAGCTTTGTTCGCTCTGAAGAAGCCATCCGGACGCCTAGTGTAGCACTTCGTAAGCCACAAGTTCATTTCTTGATCCATCCACCCTTTCTCATTTACGGCGACAGTAACTGAGTGGGATTGGATTTTGGACATCGTTTTTCGTTTAAAGATGACCATTGGTGGCAATTTTGAGCCATCTCCGCAACATGCCAGCACCACTGTCAAGTGGCATTTTTCATGACCAGTAGTTTCTATATTAACACTCCTCTGCCCTTTTTCTGCAACACTTCGGCCCATGGGAATGTCGAACGTGAGGGGGATCTCGTCCATGTTAATAATATGATCTGATGTCACGTTATGCTCACTTACATGCTTCTTAATGAACTCATGGAAACAGTCGATTTTTACTTGGAAGTCCGGTGGGAGCGTTTGGGACATCGATGTTCTTACTCTGATAGAGAGGCGATTGCGTTGCATGAAGCGATAACACCAAGAAGGTCCTCCTTTAAAATCTTTTATATTCATCTCCTTGGCCAGCACCTGGGCATAGATTGAGAGGTAATTGCGTTCCATGAAGCGATAACAAGAAGAAGATCCTCTCACTACATTTCTCTCATACAACTCATTTATATTCATGATTTTAGCAAATACCTGGGCGTGGAGACGCAACTGCACTGTTGATAAGCCTCTCCCAGCAGCACGTTGTTCAAGCACCCATGCACGAACTCGTTCTTCGAGCTGTGGCCACTTAGCTTTTAGCCCACGATTAGCTCTTTTCGTTTTCTTCGTTTCGCTTTTCGCCAATCCCTTATGAGTTTCTCACTAACTCCAAACTTTCTTTCTGCTGCTCGATTGCTGTTTTCGGCAGCATATTTCACAATTTGAAGTTTGTAACCTGCAGAATAGGATTTTCTTTTGGGTGCCATTTTTGTTAAGCCCTTCCCAGTTGATGACTCACGGCCAACAGTGAAATTTAGAGCGTCCTCATCCAGTTTCGTCTGAAAATAAAGTTTTTTGTTTTGTTTATTTGGCTGTTTCATCAAAGTCAAAGTCTGCTTTATTGTCAATTTTTTCACATGCCAAGACACACAAAGCGATCGAAATTACGTTCCCACTATTCCACGGTGACAAGACATAGTACACAATATGCATACAAGTAAACAACACAAATAAGAGTGATGAATAAATAATAAAGAAACAAATAACATAATATAAGAAGAGCAAAAATTGAGCAAGTGTGCATACAGCAGACAGTGGACATGGATGTAGCGCTTTAAAGTGTTAATTGCTTTATTTGATCTTTTCTCTCTATTTTTCATGCTTTGAATATGCACAAGATCAAAGTCAAAGTCAGCTTTATTGTCAATTTCTCCACATGCCAAAGACACACAAAGAAACCAAAATTTCGTTCCCCCTATCCCACGGTGACAAGACATGGCCCACAACAGACAAACAAATAAACAAGTATAACAACAGCGTGCTGAATAAATAATGAATAAATAACACAACAAATAAATAAATAAGAGGAGCAAAAAAAAGGAGCAAGTGAGCGTACAGCAGACATACCAGAAAATAGCGCAACAGTGCCGCACGCTACGCAGAAGGGGATAGCGAGTTCAGCGTCAGTACATGTGAAGTGATCAACTATACTAAAACTAACATGTGAAGTGGTCAACTATACTTATAAGTAAGTGATGTGTTAATGATCAAGTAAAAATTTGTGAAAAAAACATATATAAGTCGCTCCTGAGTATAAGTCGCCCCCCCATCCAAACTATGAAAAATAAAAACGCAACTTATAGTCCGGAAATTACGGTACGCATCACTCACTCGCTCAATACTTTGTAAACAGATAAAAAGCAGTTTTTATTCATTTTACTCAACATAAGACATGGCACAATAAGCGAATATTTTCCCGCTTTAACCAGATAATAATAGGAAGATACATTAGTATTGGAAGCGACAGATAATATAAGCTATTAGAGTTGCATCACAAGCAAGACAGTCATTTGTCAACAGTAAATTTCAAAGTCAAAGTCAGCTTTATTGTCAATTTCATCACATGCCAAAGACACGAAATATCGTTCCCCGCTATCCCACGGTGACAAGACATGGCACACAATAGACAATCAAGTAAACAACAGCGTGCTGAATAAATAATGAATAAATAACACAACAAATAAATAAGAGGAGCAAAAAGGAGCAAGTGAGCGTACAGCAGACATTCCAGAAAATAGCGCAAAAGTGCAGCACGCTACGCAGAAGGGGGTAGCGAGTTCAGGGTCCTAACAGCCTGGAGAATGAAGCTGTTGGCGAGTCTGGTGGTGCGGGAGCGCAGGCTCCTGTACCTCTTCCCAGAGGGCAGAAGGTCAAACAAAGAGTGAGCTGGGTGACTCACATTACTCACAATCGTGGTTGCCTTGCGGGTGAGATGGGAGGTGTAAATGTCCTTCAGGGAGGGGAGCGAAGCACCAACAATCTTACCAGCCGTATTCACTATGCGCTGCAGGGCCTTCAAGTTCTGGTCAGTGCAGCTACCACCCCAGACAGCGATGCAACTGGAGAGGACGCTCTCAATAGTGCCACGGTAGAATGTAGGACAGGACTGCCTGAGGAGCACATGCACGCCTGAGTTTCCGCAGGAAGTACAGGCGGCGCTGAGCTTACTTTGCCAGTGACCTGGTGTTTGCCGACCAGGAGAGGTCCTCACTGATGTGCACCCCCAGGAACTTGGTGCTGCTCACCCTCTCCGCCACAGCACCGTCGATGATCAGCGGCTGGTGATTTGCTTGACCCTTCCGGAAGTCAACAACGATTTCCTCGGTCTTGTTGACGTTCAGCAGGAGGTTGTTGTCCCTGCACCACGTGGTCAGAAGGTCAACCTCTGACCTGTACCGAGTCTCGTCGCCCCCCGTGATGAGACCCACCAGAGTCATGTCGTCAGCAAACTTCACTATGCGGTTGTCGCTGTAGGTCGCAGTGCAGTCATGCGTCAGCAGGGTGAAGAGCAGTGGACTGAGCACGCAGCCCTGGGGGGGCCCCCGTGCTCAGCGTGATTTTGTCGCCAACACGCACCACCTGAGGCCTCTGACAAAGGAAGTCCACTAGCCAGTTGCAGAGGGAGGTACTGAGGCCCAGCTCGTCGAGTTTGCAGATGAGTCGCTGCGGCACAATGGTGTTGAAGGCAGAGCTGAAGTCCACAAACAGCAACCTCACATATGAGTCCTTTCTCTCCAGGTGGGTGAGGGCCGAGTGGAGGGCAGAGCAGATGGCATCCTCAGAGGACCGTTTGGCACGGTACGCAAACTGGAAAGGGTCAATGGTGGGGGGGGGGGAGAACGGATTTGATGTGCTCCATGACAAGCCGCTCAAAGCACTTCATGATGATGGGCGTCAGGGCCACGGGGCGGTAGTCATTGAAGCAGGACGGTGCAGGTTTCTTCGACACAGGAACGATGGTGGCAGCCTTGAAACACGAAGGGATGACGGCCTGCTGCAGGGAAACGTTAAAGATGGCCGTGAAGACACCCGGCAGCTCGCCAGCGCAGTCCTTCAGCGCACGACCCTGGATGTTGTCAGGGCCCGCCGCCTTACGGGTGCCAATAGCGGCAAGCGCCCTCCTCACTCCGTCGGCAGAGAAGCACAGGGGCTGCTCGTGTGGGGGGGAGTGGTCTTCAGCGGGCAAGTGTTGTTCTGGGCGTCGAAGCGAGCGAAGAAGCGGTTAAGATCGTTCAGCAGACGGCCTCACAGCTCTGCGGCGCGGGCTTGTAGTCCGTGATGGTCTGAATGCCCTGCCAAAGGCTCCGTGCGTCCTTGCTGTCCTTGAAGTGGGTGGAGACCTTGCAAGAGAACGCCTTTTTCGCTTCTTTGATGCCTTGGGACAGGTCGGCCCTCGCCGTCCTCAAGCCAGCCTCATCCCCCGCTCTGAAAGCTTTGTCCCTGGCCCTCAGCAGTCTGAGGACAGCCCCTGTCAGCCACGGCTTCCAGTTCGCACGAGTGACGACGGATTTTGAGCGAGTCACATCATCGATGCACTTCGCGCCATAAGAGGAAACAGAGTCAACAAACTCCTCTATGTCCGTCCGATCGTTGTATGTGGCCGCCCGCTTAAACATGTCCCAGTCAGTAGTGCCAAAGCAGTCACGAAGGGCATCGGAGGCACCCTCAGGCCACACCCGAACCGGCCTGGATGCCCTTACCAATTGTCTGTATGCGGGCAAAAGCAAAAGAGATGGTCAGAAAGCCCAAGATGGGGGAGGGGGGTGGCTTTGAAAGCTTCTTTATGCGCAGAGTAGACCAGTAGACGTGTGCCTCCACGTGTCGGAAAAGTAACATGCTGGTGAAGCCTCGGGAAAACAGACTTCAGGTTGGCATGATTAAAGTCTCCAGCGAAGATAGTGAAACCGTCAGGGTGCGCTGTCTGTTGTTCATTGACAGCCTGGTACAGTTCACCAAGCGCCGCGATCCTGTCGCCTTCGATGTTGGAAGGCGGGATGTACACCGCGACTAGCAGAATCGCGGTAAATTCCCTCGGCAGGTAAAAAGGACGGCACTTGATGATCACAAACTCCGCTAGTGGCGAGCAGTGCTTACATACCACCACGGAGTCCCAGCACCATTGTTCTCGGATGTAGACGCATATTCCACCTTCTCGCGACTTTCCCCCTTGTACAATGGCACGGTCCGCCCGATAGCACGCTAGCCGCTCCAGATGCACGGCAGAGTCCGGAATGTTGACAGTCAACCAGGTCTCAGTGAACACGAGCACACAGCAGTTCCGCACCGTCCGGTTCGTAGACCTCAGCAGGCGAACGTAATCCATTTTGTTGTCCAGCGATCGAACATTCGCCAGAAGAATGGAAGGCACTGCCGGGCGAGCTGGGTTGGCCACCAGCCTGGCCCGGACGCCTCCGCGCTTGCCCCTCTTCTGCCTCCTCACACACCATTTCCGACGCTTCCCAACCGGGGGAGGAATAGCGGGCGAGTTCGGCGACGTTTCAGGACGTAGCGGTCCGAGCGCCTTTAATGTCGCCGCTTCAAAGTCCAGAACACCACAAAACCCACTTCTGCCGATGTCGAGCAGAACCTGCCTGCTGTACTTGTAGCACGACATAGCACGACGAGACGAACACATAAGACTGTCGGACGAACACTCATTAAACGAACAAATCACCGTACTGGCGGGACAGAGAGTGGCCGCTGCGTGTGCACGCGCCGCCATCTTGAAAATTTCCGGAAATGTTGTTTGAGGTTTGTAGCGTGCAAGTGTAACTTGATAGATACAAAAACTCTGAAGCTTTGGATTAATGTGAGCGGTTTGATGGCTTCTCTGATTGTGCTATCAAAGTGTACTTTCGTAATTTGTTTGTGGAGCGACAACTGCTAAGTCTGCAAAGCCAGGAGCAGATACACACATACAGCTCTTACAAGTCTTTGAAAAGAACAAGAATAAATATGATTAAAGATGTCCATTTCACGGTTATTAGTCAACTTATTTGCAATTTGCCCATTTAAGTTAGCATTTGAGTTGTTGTTTTTATGAATAACTATAATTTCAATACACCGTGCCCCTTGGGTAAAAGATCTGTCTGATGTTTTCTATTGAAGCTAATCATTATGTCTGCCTATCTGAGAAGGTTCTAAATTTCTTTGTTGGTATGCATGATCTAAGCCACGGGTGGGCAAACTTTTTGACTTGCGGGCCGAATTGGGTTCTAAATTTTAACCGGGGGGCCGAACCAGGAGCAGATGGATGTAGTGTTTGTGTGAAGTAATATAAACGACCTGTAAAGGTCATTGCATAAAAGATTTGGGCCTTTAGTAGGTAGTAAAGCATGGATATTCAAAAAAACTTTTTTGAAAACAAATGCATTTATTAACAGCATTAAAAAAAAAACATCCCTAAAAAACTGCTATCAGTGATTCTCATAAAATATGACACTATTATTATGAATAACAGTCTCCATCACTTCAGTGCCTGCAGGTCAGATCAATGAAAGATGTATGTTTATCTTATGAGATCACATCAAACGGCAAACATTCTGACCAAATATATCATCTTGAAGAATCGGTGAAATAAAGTAATCAAAACGGCAACACGGTGAGGGGTATCTGAAAATCAGAGCAGAGTTTTAACTCACAAACACCTGGTAACAGAGGTGAGGAAACGGGAAACACTTCCTTAAAGTAAGCCTTAAGAACTTTACAGGTTAAGATTAGTCACAAACAGGTGGTGCATCAATGTCCTTGAGCATCCTGCATTGTTTGAAAATGGGAATGGTCGCTAGTTTCAATCCCTGCTATTTGTACAGCTCATATTCAAAATGCATTTTTTTACAACAAACTTGAAAGCCTCCCCTTCATTTTCAGTGGGAACAGTGTTGTTGGTCTCCCTTTTTTTGCTAGTGTGTCATAGTCTGGAGTAAAATTTGTTGTGGCAATTCTTAGGAGAGATCCGAGGTGTTGGTCCGTTTACCTAGATCTGTGACGGGTTGATGTTGATGTTCATGTGGCTGAACGTCACGTCGCGTACGTCGAGCCAAATTGGCCACTCTTTTTAAACACTCGGCACTCAGTGTCCACGTTGCTTTTCCTTGGGCGACTCATTTTAATGGAAGGATTCCAGGGGAAGGTTTGTGGGTGGCTTAAGTGTAAAATTGTATCCGAAAGCTCGGCGCGCAAATTACAAGAATGCTGACGTCACAGCCCACGCTCTAAATTCGGCACTGATACAAATAGAGCGCGAGTGCGCCATTTCCGTACTACTGAGTACGTACACACACTTGTGAGTGTGCACCGAGCTTTCTGACATGGCTTCCGGTAGTAAATGCGCAGGCGAGTGGTTCCCCATCTACTGGGGAAACGCAGTCATTGCAGGCAAAATGACCGAAAAAAAAAAAGTTTAATAATACAATTTATTTAGGGTTGGCGGGCCGGATTAAACGGTCCCGTGTTTTAGAGATTTGCTCACTCCAACTTATTTTGCAAGAACCACACGGGAGACAAGTAAGTCCTTTTAGACACCTGCAGGTGGAGAGTCCATTCGTCGCTGTGCGTGCAGCGATGTTCGAATGGAGGTCTGAACCCTCCTTCCTGCAAGGGCATATTTATTAGGAGGAACAGAGTGGGGGTGAGAGTGGACAGGTTTGGTGAACCCCCGGCCTCTGGTAAGATCAGAGCAGGGGGTGTTTTACGATGTTGTGGGAAACAGAACAACTTTGATTGCTTCCTCTGCAGCTGGTCAATCAAGCAGAGGAAGCAACCACTTTATTTTACTGCGTTGTGAGAGCAAGACAAGATTGGTTAATCATTATAGTCTACATTCCAACATAATCCTACGATAAAGATAACCTGGAAAACCCTAACACCGTGGGCCGGATGTGGCCCGCGGGCCGTAGTTTGCCCATACCTGATCTAAGCACAAAATTGTGCCTACCCACTGTCTATAAATGAGGCTCCTATGGTGTTGTTCCATTGTTCTCAGTAACAGATAGAAAATATTGTAAAACAGTATTTGATTCCTAATCAAAATTGCCCAGACATTTTCCGCAGTATAGATATATTTAGTCACAACTGTCATTCACAAGTCCACAGAATTGTAATTTGCTTTGTTTTATAGCAGAGGATAGAATGGCAGAATTACCCAGTCTTTTTTTGCCAATGCTTTCTATTGCACTGAATTTTTGTTCAGATGTACTTACTCCCTTCTAAAAGTTAAAGCTTGTGTTTTTGTTTCTGACTACTCCTGTATTTCTGGAAGAAAGGACAACCTTTTGGAAGTTTTCTGACACAGGAAGCTGGCAGCAGGAATATGATTAGTTGACCCCAGTGTTACTCATCCATTGTCATCTCCATGGCTAATGGTGAAGGACCTGCCCATTCAGTTGTAGTTATCTGCTCTTTCTGAAGTTTGCGATTTTTCACAAAGATGACCAAGATTCCAACCATCATTGATACCAGAGCCACACCTATTAGTCCTGCCATTACTTGACTGTGAATTGGTACGTGATTGGAGTTTTCTGCTAGAGGTTGTTGGATTTTATTTGGCTCAGTTAGGATATTAACTCTTGAAGATTTGTATGAGACAGTGGACTGTGTGGCATCCTCACCTATGTTTGTAGGTTTATTTTCAAGAGATGAGGTCGAAGATGTGGTTGCGGTAGAAATGAGCTTCGACTCTGTAGATAAATGGGTAATTCTAGTAGTAGAGGTTAGGAGTGTTTGTTCCATGTCCTGTTTTTTTGTGGATCTTGTGAACACTGGAGATGTAATGCTTTCAGTTACTTTTTTGGTGTTTGTCATTCCTGAATTCATTTTCAGGGTATCTATGAAGCCGGTTGTTGCTTGAGCTACCTTGATCTCTTCTGTGATCTTCAGAGGGGATTTCTGATTGTAAGTGACTGTTGGTAGCTGGACTTCAGTGAGATTTCCTTTGATCGCACCAGTTGTCACTTCAATTATACCGTCAACACGGCCAAATGTTGGTGTACCACTTGTTTTCAGTGGCAATGCCAAAACTATCCTTAAGTGAAGGATCAGAGTTTCCCTCTGTCTTGTTGCCATTTGGTGAGTCTTTGCAGCTGTAATTATAGAAAGTATTTTTAGTTAAAATGCTACATGAGGAAACAACTACAAAAAATACTGGTGATATCCAATCCTAGAAAAAATCTTAAATTTGACACCCCCAATACCTGGTTTGTTATACAGAAACTAAACTGTTCACACTGTGTTTCACTGGTACTAATTTGATAATTTCATGTTATAGTAGGTCTGAGTGATTTTTTTAATAACACGATTTCGAGCTGGTTAAAAAAAGGCTCATGTTCACGTCAAATCACCCATCCTCCCTGCTTTCCCTAGTGAATAGATCTACCCGGGTGGTCAGATCGGCTCCGGGGGCCTGTACTGCATGCTGATGATGTCGTGCTATGGCAAATCCAATTGGACAAACAACACTGCACCCCATTACATTAGAGTCAAGATGTGCTTGCGTTTTCTTCATTTTGGTTTATTCATTCAATTTACATCGAAGCTTGACCAATTTTAATATAGAGAATAGAGTAACTATACTGTAATGTTGATAAATGTTGTAAATGTAATATTGTGCCTCATGAGCATTTGCTCATTCAATTCACAGTGAGGGTTGACCGTTTGTACATTGTACACATGATACAATGAATAACAACTAATTTTATTGTAATGAGTGGTGGTCATTGTTTAATTGAGAATGTACTCAGGCTAGAGAAAATAACTAAACATTTTCATTCATCAATCCTTAGACATCAATTTTACGTCAACTATTTAACACTATTTGGCGTTACACGTTTTTGATTATACTTCAAATCAATAGACTCAAAGAATACATCAACTTTTTAATCGTGGGAAGACATATTGACACTTTTCCCATTTCTGTAATTTGAGTCTGTAGATAATTTCATTCATCGTGTACAGTCTGTGATGAGTTATTCATTGGACCAAATATGTATCAGTTCCAAGATTCATGTTTGAAAAAACATACATCGTTACTATATTTAAATTAAAAGCAGTGTTCTCTAAACATATAATAAAAACATGAAATATACACCACAAATATACACCCACACCAAAGAACATCATTACAAGTTATCACTACCAGGTATGGCTGCAAATTACATATTTTCAAAGTCAAAGTCAAAGTCTCCTTTATTGTCAATAGCTCCGCATGTCAAGACACACAAAGCGATCGAAATTACGTTTCTCACTATCCCAGGGTAACAAGACAGAGTTCACAACGCACATACAAGTAAACAACACAGGAAAAATAAAACAAGAAGATGAACAATAAGAGTGATAGCACGCTAGCCGCTCCCGATCCACAGCAGAGTCCGGAAAGATGACAGTCAACCAGGCCACTGTGAACACGAGCACACAGCAGGCACGCACTGTCCGGTTCGTGGATCTTATCAGGCGAACGCAACCCATCTTGTCGACCCGCGAACGAACGTACGCCAGTAGAATGGAAGGCACGGCTGGGCGAGGTGGGGTGGCCGCAAGCCTGGCCCGATGTCTCCGCGCTGGCCCCTCTCCCGCTGCCTCGCAGACCCGCTGCCGACGCATCCCAACAATGCTCCAGGACGGAGCAGTCCGAGCTCACGACGCAGTCCAACCGGGGGAGGAAGAGCAGGCCAGTCCGGCGTCGCTCCATGACGAAGCAGTCCGAGCGCCCTTAATCTCTCCGCACCAAAGTCCAGAACGCCATAAAACCCACTTCCGCCGATGTTGAGCAGAACATGCCCGCCGCACTAGTAGCACGACGTATCACACGAGACGAACATACACAAAACTGCCGGACAAACACTCAGTAAACACTCACAAAACACCGAACGGGACAGAGAGTGGCCGCTGCGTGTGCACGCGCCGCCATCTTAAGAATACATATCTTCCTTTTAAAATTTCCAAAGCATTAAAGGTTACGTATCACGTTTATAAATTCTTCCGTTTTAAGTTTTACTCTTTCAGTTGTGGTTTATATAAAGTGGAACAGTGATGCTTTTGTCTGAATTCCTTGTTTTGAAACCTTCACAGGTCCCTCTATTATACTTGTTCTAAGGTGCGACTCAGCTAGCCGTTTTGGTGTGGTCTTTTTAAATGCAAACGAGATACTTCACACCCCACTCCCTCCAGTCCGCAAGATGTGCACCTCCCTTTTCGGTCAGACATATTTGTAGTTTTTTAGCCGAGGTAGCACTTACTTGCGCCGCAAACGTTTTGATCGATTAAAAGACGTCAACGGCAGAGGACTTGCCCATACACATACATAACACGTAACAAAATAAATCCCCTCGCAATATCTATGAACATGTCTCGTAAACAAGCACTTCAGTCAAGTTAACCAGTAAGCAAATGTTGGCGTTAACAAGAAGCTAACAAATGCATTCATCACATCGTGTTCCCAAAGAATAATATAGCACCTTTGATGCAATTCATCTGATACAACTACTCAAAATACACCCACAAAAAGTGAAAACAGAGCGCACAGCTATAAAATCAGCAGAAAGACTGACACTAATGCTATGAAAATGAGTGCATCATAGACATGCAATAACATGAAAGTGAAATACAGTTTATTATTTTTGTGTCATCACAAGTTTACCGCTTTACTGTGTCCATCGTTTCCATAGATTGAAGGAACTGAACCATCAACTAAACAAAGTATTTGAAACACCCGTCCTTGAACAAGCGGGACTTTGCCCACAGATGTGGGAACATCCATCCATCCATCCATCTTCTTCCGCTTATCCGGGGTCGGGTCGCGGGGGCAGCAGCTTTAGGAGGGACTCCCAGACTTCCCTCTCCCCAGCCACTTCATCCAGCTCATCCCGGGGGATCCCAAGGCGTTCCCAGGCCAGCTGAGAGACATAGTCTCTCCAGCGCGTCCTGGGTCGTCCCCGGGGTCTCCTACCGGTGGGACATGCCCGGAACACCTCCCCAGGGAGGCGTCCAGGAGGCATCCTGCTAAGATGCCCGAGCCACCTCATCTGGCTCCTCTCAACGTGGAGGAGTAGCGACTCTACTCCGAGTCTCTCCCGGATGACCGAGCTTCTCACCCTATCTCTAAGAGAGAGCCCGGACATCCTGCGGAGAAAACTCATTTCGGCCGCTTGTATCCGAGATCTCGTTCTTTCGGGCACGACCCATAGCTCGTGACCATAGGTGAGGGTAGGAGCGTAAATCGACCGGTAAATTGAGAGCTTTGCCTTTTGGCTCGGCTCTCTCTTCACCACAACCGACCGGTACAGGGTCCGCATTACTGCCGACGCTGCACCAATCCGCCTGTCAATCTCACGCTCCAGTCTTCCCTCACTCGTGAACAAGGCCCCAAGATACTTGAACTCCTCCACTTGGGGCAGGATCTCATCCCCGACCTGGAGAAGGCATTCCACCCTTTTCCGACCAAGGACCATGGACTCGGATTTGGAGGTGCTGACCCTCATCCCGACCGCTTCACACTCGGCTGCGAACCGTTCCAGCGAGAGCTGAAGATCACGGCCTGAAGAAGCCAACAGCACCACGTCGTCTGCAAAAAGCAGAGACGCGATGCTGAGGTCCCCAAACCGGACCCCTTTAACGCCTCGGCTGCGCCTAGAAATTCTGTCCATAAAAATTATGAACAGAATCGGTGACAAAGGGCAGCCTTGGCGGAGTCCAACCCTCACTGGGAACGAATCCGACTTACTGCCGGAAATGCGGAACAGACTCTGGCATCGGTGATACAGGGACCGAACCGCCCTTATCAGTTGGCTCGGCACCCCGTACTCCCGAAGCACCCTCCACAGAACCTCCCGAGGGACACGGTCGAACGCCTTCTCCAAGTCCACAAAACACATGTGGACTGGTTGGGCGAACTCCCATGCACCCTCGAGGATCCTGCCGAGGGTGTAGAGCTGGTCCACTGTTCCACGGCCAGGACGAAAGCCACACTGCTCCTCCTGAATCCGAGGTTCGACCTCCCGACGGACCCTCCTCTCCAGCACCCCTGAATAGACCTTACCAGGGAGGCTGAGGAGTGTGATTCCCCTGTAATTGGAACACACCCTCCGGTCCCCCTTCTTAAAGAGGGGAACCACCACTCCAGTCTGCCAATCCAGAGGCAATGTCCCCGATGTCCACGCAACGTTGTAGAGGCGTGTCAGCCATGACAGCCCCACAACATCCAGAGCCTTTAAGAACTCCGGGCAGAAATCATCCACCCCCGGGGCCTTGCCACCGAGGAGTTTTTTAACTACCTCAGTGACTTCGACCCCAGAGATTGGAGAATCCGCCTCAGAGTCTCCAGGCCCTGCTTCCTCAATGGAAGGCGTGTAGGTGGAATTGAGGAGGTCTTCGAAGTATTCTCCCCACCGACTCACGACGTCCCGAGTCGAGGTCAGCAGCACGCCATCCCCACTGTAAACAGTGTTGACGTTGCACTGCTTCCCCCTCCTGAGACGCCGGATGGTGGACCAGAATTTCCTCGAAGCCGTCCGAAAGTCATTCTCCATGGCCTCACCAAACACCTCCCACGCCTGGGTTTTTGCCTCAGCAACCGCCGAAGCCGCGTTCCGCTTGGCCATCCGGTACCTGTCAGCTGCCTCCGGAGTCCCGCAGGCCAAAACGGCCCGATAGGACTCCTTCTTCAGCTTGACGGCATCCCTTACCGCCGGTGTCCACCAGCGGGTTCGGGGATTGCCGCCACGACAGGCACCAACGACCTTACGGCCACAGCTCCGGTTGGCTGCCTCAACAATGGAGGCGCGGAACATGGTCCAGTCAGACTCAATGTCCCCCGCCTCCCCCGGGACGTGGGAAAAGCTCTGCCGGAGGTGGGAGTTGAAGCTCTTCCTGACAGGAGATTCTGCCAGACGTTCCCAGCAGACCCTCACAGAGCGTTTGGGTCTGCCAGGTCGGACCGGCATCTTCCCCCACCATCGGAGCCAACCCACCACCAGGGCTGATCAGTTGACAGCTCCGCCCCTCTCTTCACCCGAGTGTCCAAAACATGCGGCCGCAAATCCGATGACACGACTACAAAGTCGATCATCGAACTGCGGCCTAGGGTGTCCTGGTGCCAAGTGCACACATGGACACCCTTATGTTTGAACATGGTGTTCATTATTGAAAATCCGTGTCGAGCACAGAAGTCCAACAATAGAACACCGCTCGTGTTCAGATCGGGGGGGCTGTTCCTCCCAATCACGCCCTTCCAGGTCTCACTGTCATTGCCCACGTGAGCATTGAAGTCACCCAGTAGAACGATGGAGTCCCCAGAAGGAGCGCTCTCCAGCACTTCCTCCACGGACCCCAAGAAGGGTGGGTACTCTGAGCTGCCGTTTGGTGCATAGACACAAACAACAGTCAGGACCCGTCCTCCCACCCGAAGGCGGAGGGAGGCTACCCTCTCGTTCACCGGGGTGAACCCCAATGTGCAGGCGCCCAGCCGGGGGGCAATAAGTATACCCACACCTGCTCGACGCCTCTCACCGTGGGCAACTCCAGAGTGGAAGAGAGTCCAGCCCCTCTCGAGAGGGGTTGTACCGGAACCCAAACTGTGCATGGAGGCTAGTCCGACTATATCTAGTCGGAATCTTTCTGCCTCGCACACCAGCTCGGGCTCCTTTCCAGCCAGAGAGGTGACGTTCCATGTCCCAAGAGCCAGCTTCTGCAGCCGGGGATCAGACCGCCAAGGTCCCTGCCTTTGGCTGCCGCCCAGCTCGCATTGCACCCGACCCCTTCGGCCCCTCCCACAGGTGGTGAGCCCATGGGAAGGGGGACCCACGTTTCCATTTCGGGCTATGCCCGGCCGGGCCAGATGTGGGAACACTGTTCGAAAAATAAAATTTGACCAGGCATTTCTTTGAAGTTCTGATGGTGGGGGATGGTGTTGTGTGGATTGATGCATCCAACAATTGAACATTTTGATCTTTCCACTTCGGCATCCATGAGTTGTTTGGACTACAAAAGTTTCTCCAAGTAATAAAGATGGTGGCTTTGAGAAACCGTTTACCTTGTTTGGTAGTCCCGCCCCAACGAATGTGATGTAATAAATTAAAACACGTAATAGAAAACGGAGAAAACTGAAAAAATAAAAAAAATAGCCCCCCGAAAGATCATAAAAATATCTCTGCAGCACCTGGATTGGTTACACTTTTCTACAATCTTGGAGACTCCAAGTACACAATAAAATGAATATGAAAGCAAAAAAAAGTGGATTTTACATGGTACATCTGCTTTATTAAATCAATCACTGATTTGAAAAAAGCGCACATTGTTTTATAAAGGGGTCAGAAATCTCTCATAATGGATTTTCTTTTTTTTTCCCACCACACAATGCAATGTACAAACTTCCCAATGAGTTGCAAACATTTGTTTGTCTAATAAGCCCGTGGAAAGAAAAGACACACAAAATAAAAAAGGATAAAATTAACTAAAAAGCATTTGAACGGCATTACAAGCCATTTACATGGAAAATGTTATGTTTTTTCACAAAATCCGTCTGTGTGCGAAACAGACCAACCACAATCTTGAACATCTTCCTGCTGTCTTCTAGCATATCACATAGCATGACGTCATCAACAGGCGCAGGCCCCCCGGGCTGATCTGACCAATGGAGTATATCTGGTACCTACACATGCTGCTCACGAAACACCAGACGCTAAGCTAACTTGTGCTGCACAATGTCTGGGGCAGCAGCTACAAGCTTCGTGGTGCAGCCCCTCTCCTTGAAGTCAGTGTTTCCCAACCACAGTTGGGGCTACGCATGCACATTGCAGGGGGCACATTTCTAAGATGATAATTACCGTAATTTCCGGACTGTAAACCGCACCTGATTATAAGCTGCGCCAGCTAAATTTAGGGGGAGATCTTGTTTTGTTCATATACAAGTCGCACCGGACCATAAGCCACAGGTTTTTTAAGGTTTGCCATTTTTGAGAGAATATACGCAAAGAATATTGTTAGGAAACAGATGGTTCTTTGGGGACGCATAACTTTTATTAACATAACCTTTATTGACAGAGATGAAGAAGCTCTGCATAAATACAAACATGTATAAATCTCAGCGATGACCATAATAAACTTAATGTGCAGGAAACACGAGCAACACACAACTAATAATAAATAAAATGAGACCACTTACAGGGCTAAAGTTGGCAATGTGTTACGAGCTACACGTATAGCTCCAGAGTAGACGTGACCGGGAAATAAAGAAAGAAAAGGGTGATGCAACAAGATGTCATAAACAATAGCCCAGTGCCCTCGAGTGACCGGAGGAAACCTCTACAGTGCATGAGCAGCTCTAGTTCCTTCGTTAAGAGCCAACTCGTCTGCCTTTGAATTGAAAGCGGCATCATATGCATTTCTTTTGTCCCCCATAATGAGGGTTTGTGTATAAAAGCTTCCTTTCTTCAGTAATGTCCGTCCTGATCTAGTTCTGTCTCTTCTTTGTGTCAATTATACTTCTTTGTGTCAATTATACGGACTATTTGTCTGGCGGACGGACATGCGATCAGCACACCACTCTTCTCCCCAGTGACCGTGTGTCTGGTCACATATCCCTCCGCCCAGCAAAGCGGTGCCACACAACAGCCTTTTTACGAGTGTATAAGTGTATTAGTTATCACAAAAATCACGAAAAATCCATAGATACACCGCACCGGATGACAAGCCGCAGGGTTCAAAGCTTGTGCAAAAAGTAGCGGCTTATAGTCCGGGAATTACGGGAAGTAATTTTGTAAAACCCATCATCAAATTGGTGCGATAACTGAAGGCAGATGAGGTGTGTGATACACTGAACAGAAATAACATGAGAAGATAGAGAAGCTAATGCTAATTGCTAAATTAATGTGAAATACAGAGTTGCAAAAGACCAGAATTAGTCCTTAAATGTACAGTACTTTTAACTGATGCCTGCGTAGAACCAGGTTAGGGCTGAGAACAACTAGCTATGAACAACCAATTAAGGTAACAGCTACATAGTAAAGCCTACGTATATGTTTAAATAAACAGCAAACAATTGCATTTGCAAAGCTAGAGAATGTTGTCTTGTTAGGGTTTGTTCAAGGTTGCAAATGGTCGCTTAAGCACATGCTCGAAAACCTAAAATGAATCAGTTATGACTGACATCAGCAGTGACGAGGAGCTTGTAAGGTCAAAAGTATATTAAATATTTATTTTAGCTGTTGTTTTTTGCATTTATTTGCATGATTCAGTTTTGAGATCCACACAATAATAGGTCTCAAAATCATTTTCTCTATTTCACTTTACTAAGGGAAGGGATTTTTTCATTTGAATTATTGTTATTCCATTACAAATGCAGACATGTTTTTATGAAAATTTGAGCCTTTTAACAGGGATTTATATTTTTACTTTTAAATAATCCATTCAGAAATACTTTCATTAAGATTTTTGCACTTGTACACTCTACATTACCGTGAAGGGATTAAATTTATACCATCCATCCATTTCCTGTACCGCTTTGTTCCTACGGGGGTCGCGGCCGTGCTGGAGCCTATCCCAGCGGTCATCGGGCAGTAGGCGGGGGACACCCTGAACCGGTTGCCAGCCAATCGCAGGGCACACAGAGACAAACAACCATCCGCACTCACACTCACACCTAGGGGCAATTTGGAGTGCTCAATTGGCCTACCAAGCATGTTTTTGGGATGTGGGAGGAAACTGGAGTGCCCAGCGGAAACCCAAGCGGGCTCAGGGAGAACATGCAAACTCCACACAGAGAGGGTCGGAGGTGTAATCGAACCGGCACCCTCCTGTGAGGCGGACGGGCTACCCAGTGCGCCGCCGAGCCGTCCCCTAAATTTATACCATGATATGAATTTCATGCTGAATCGCAAAGCCCTCATTCTGCATTTGAAACAGTTAATTCTGACAAAAATTTGGAAATAATCAAATTTTGGGTTTCTGTACAACCAACATGCATATTAGTACAAAATTTAAAACATTATTGCTTAAAAACGTGTTTTACATACACTAATATACAATTGCACATTCATGATACATTTTAAAAACACTATGAAAATTATATTACACAACAAAATAACCACAAACCCCAAGTAATTTTGTTAATATGTAGTATGCAAAAAGGCTCATTGCAACTATAAACCACTACGTTTTGCATCTTAGCACGAAATTTCACTGCGATTTAGACTGACTACACTACAAGTTCATCATTTGTGTACAGTAGCTTACTGTTTGAGTTGTCTCAAATGTAATCGTTAGAGCTATTCTTGGCCACAGCATAGTTTCTCTCATAATGCAAAGGGATCAAAAGTTGAATTAAACTACAAGATTGAGCAAGATTGTAGTTGATAGTCCATGTCATGATGATCAAAAATCCTATCAGAAAGACAATAAGAAAATATTGATGGTGTTAAATGTCTTACCAACTATTGTCGGATTTCACTGAAACCCCAGGCAGAAGGTCGATTAATCTGAAGCAAGAGCACTCTGGTTGAATATGAGTAACTGTTCTGCTTACATTTTGAAAGAGTGACTCACTTCTGTTTCATTTTCAGGAAGTCTTGGGTAACCTGTAGCAAGTCTAAATGCCTGCGTTAATTATCATAGTTCTGTTTTTACCCTGAGAGATTTCATTTTAATTATTAGAGATGCCTACCTTTAGAGTACTAGCCAGTCAAAACAATTCACATCACATAATTCTACATGTACATAATTAGCATGCACGAATGTGCTAATACAGAGATCTGGGTTTTAGTCCTAAATAAGGAATTGGAGTTTATGCAATATTGAACATTTCAATTATGGAAACGTGTACCATTGTAGTCGTTGCCATAACCATGAAAGCAAGACTACAACAGCAAAAAAAGATTCAGAGATAGAGAAAAATCAATATGCTCTTTTATAATGATTTTAAAGGACATTCAGAAAGTATCTTGTCATTATTTTGAATAATACATACAGTATGAATAGAAGCACATCAAGTTGACATTTTGATAAGAATTAAACCCATGTACATTTAGGACATTGAGGAAACAAACTTTTCATTAGCTGCCGTTAAAGCAGAGGTCTCCAACCTCAGTTGCACCATGGACCAGTTTCACATTAAGACATATTTTGTGGGGCTGACATGGGAATACATTTAAAGAAAAACAACAACAACAAACCTATTTACCGTATTTTCCCGACTATAAGTAGCAGTATTTTTCATAGTTTGGTCGGGGGTACGACTTATACTCTGGGGCGCCTTGTATGAAATTATTAATACAATATATCATTTTACATGTTGTTTTCACACTAAACCGCAAGAGGGCACGCTAGGCCTGTGTTGATTATTGGTTTGATGAGCCTGACATAAGCGACATAGAAGAGGAAGTGCTGCATCTTCTACCTCCGGTGTTGCCGCAGTTGTTTAAAAGTGACACCGAGGATGAAGACTTCATTGGATTTAGTGATTTGGAGTGACACGGATGGTTTGGTAAACTTGTTAGCAGGTTATTTATGCAATAGTTATCGGAATAACTCTTACTATGTTATGTTAACATACCAGGCACGCTCTCAGTTCGTTGTTTGTGTGTCATGTAATGTTAGCATATTGTTCAGTTATTCAGCCTGTTGTTGCCTTTACTCTATTTTTATTTCAAATTACCTTTCAAGATGACATGTTTGTTCTTGGTGTTGGATTTTATCAAATAAATTTCCTCCAAAAATGCGACTTGTACTCCAGTGTGACATATATTTCTTTTCCTTCTATATTATACATTTTATGGCTGGTGCGACTTGTATTCCGGAGCAACTTAGTCGTGAAAATACGATAATATACAAGTCACAATTAGCCTGAATCCAGTTGTTGTTAGTGAGAGCCCTGTTTTTTTTTTTTTTTTGTTTTGTTTTTTTCTCAAGGAGCTGGTGTGAAAAATGTGTGGCCCATCAGAATTTGTGATCCCATGGTGTACTGTTAGCTGATGGCATGTGTTTCAGAGTTGGACAGCCCCATGGCGTGTGTTTCAGAGTTGGACAGCAAAAGAGCAAACTGTAAAGTAGGTTTCCCTATCACTAATTGTAAACACTGTATTCCAAGCTCTAGTGGGGATCTGAAATAGAAGTGACCTATGAACTCTGAATACAGCAGTCAAATTACTTAAGTATTTTTTCTTTGGCTCTCCAACTCTTAAAAATTATTAAAGAAATGCTCCAAAACATTCAAATTCATATTAATGCATTACCTTAAAAAAAAAAAAAGGGTTACATATTTCTACAAAAAAACAGTGTTCCCAATACGTCAAAATATCAATTACCACTTTCGTTTTATTCATTGTATTCTGTATTTGACTCAGTGATAGACGTGCTAATATTTTTAATACATGAATAGGATAAATGGACGCTTGTTTGTGGAAGATATTTCATCTTTAATCCACAAAGGTATTAGAAAAACTGAAATGACTGAACAAATTGGCGAGGAATCACTCAATTCTTAAAATCTGACTTAAATTTTTTTATACTGTCCACTTAGAAACTTTGTCGGTTAAATCAGGGGTCCACATTAACAGAATCAGACTCAATCTTTATTTGCCAAGTTTGAGCATGCCAAACAAGGAATTTGACTCCAGTAGATCTCAGCGTCTGTACAACATTTAGGTAGCGAACAACTTTCAGGACAACATGTGCAAAAATTGACAATTATTCTCAAACATCCCCTGATCTTAAACTCCCAGGAGGGCAAGGAAAACCTCAAAACTCCTATTAGGGGAAATGACAAAACTTGAGAAGAGACCACAGATGGAAGGATCCCTCTTCCAGGATAACCAGGCTGCAATGGATGCAGAAAGTTTTACCAAGTTTTTGCATCTGAGCTCAACATCTGATGATCATTTGCGTCAGGATCAAAAGCTTTTTCCTCTTGTTCAGTTTCTGTCCTTGCTCCTGCCTCTTCCCTGTCTATTTCAACTTGATTCTCCTCCTATATTGTGTTGTCTGCCGTTACCTCCTCCAGCATGACACTCGTGTCACATGGCCCATCCAGTCCTTCAAGCTCAAGTGGGTTAGTGTCCCAGTAGTCTGTAGTACCCACTAAGTACATGTTGGAGTGGGAGGCTTGTGGAACATAAACTTGGCGCCGAATATGGCAGATTTGACATGCCAACAACAGGCAAAAAATCAGAGCCCCTGCCGAACCCAAAGCAATCAGGCCTATCTTCGTATCAACCAAACAATCCACTCGCGTGCCATTGTTGTCCTTGTCTGAAGTATTTGTGTACTCTTTGGTGGTTTGGTTGGACTCAATAGTTGGAACAGAAAGGTCTGCGTTAATGGGGTGTTGTAGCAGCATGACAAACAGCCACAGAGCTATAGTTCGTTCCATTCTGTTCTGTAATTTAAATATATTTAGAGGTGGAAATAAATTTAATTGCATTTCAAGTTGACCAAATAATTCTGAATATTGCCCAAACTGTTTGATGTTGCACAGTTTTGTGTCAATACTTCCCCTGAGAAAAATATCTTGGTGGAGTTGCAGAAGTTCTACTGATGCCCTCTCAATAAACAATGGTCCCACTTCCTGGCCCATTAAATAGTGTTGTTATTTTAGACCCCTTGCTTTTGTACCACAAATCTGCAGACAGAAGACAAAAATGTTTATTTATATTTCTTTTTGTCACATACTTAAATGAACATATTGCCCAGTATCAGAATATTGCCCAAACTGTTTGATGTTGCACAATTTTTAGTTAATACTTACTTCCCCAGAGAAAGAGATCTTGGTGGAGTTCCACAATTTCTATTGATGCCCTCTCAAAAAACAATGATCCAACTTCCTAGCCCATTAAATATTGTTATTTTGAACCCCTTGCTTTCGTACCAGAAATCTGCAGAAGAAGACAGAAATGTTTATTTAAAAATAATTATTTTTGCCACATACTTAAATACACATTGATCACACCCAACATCATCACAGAAAACCTTTAATATGACAATGTTTGTTTTTATATCATTCTTTTAGATTCAAAACTGGACAGATAAATGGAGATCTGCTCATCTACCATGTTCTCCTCACCCTGAAACCTTACTACGCCAAACCATATGAGATTGTGGTAGACTTAACTCATGTAGGCCCAAGCAACCGCTTCAAGACAGATTTTTTGTCCAAATGGTTTGTGGTCTTTCCCGGTTTTGCATATGAAAACGTAGCTGCTGTCTATGTTTACAACTGCAATACTTGGGTGAGAGAGTACACGAAATACCATGAGCGGCTCCTGACTGGTCTAAAAGGTAGTAAGAGGCTCCAGTTCATCGACTCTCCAGCTAAGCTAGCTGAGCACATTGAACCTGACCAACAGAAGCTACCTGCTGCCACGCTTACTCTGGAGGAAGATCTCAAGGTTTTCCATAATGCCCTCAAATTAGCTCACAAGGATACTAAAGTTTCAATAAAGGTGAGATTTTATCAATAGTCATTTTTTTATATGTACACAGTTAAGCCTACTTTTAACTTCATTACTAACCCAAGTTTCTCTATTATTTTCTTCTCCCTCAGGTTGGCTCAACAGCAGTGCAAGTCACCTCAGCTGAACGGACACGTGTTCTTGGACAGCCTGTCTTCCTCAATGATGTCTACTATGCCTCAGAAATTGAGGAGATATGTCTGGTAGACGAGAGCCAGTTCACACTCACCATGGCCAACCAGGGCACACCTCTCACTTTCATGCATCAGGAATGTGATGCAATTGTTCAGTCTATTATCCACATTCGAACACGATGGGAGCTGTCACAGCCTGACTCGATCCCTCAGCACACCAAGATCCGACCCAAAGATGTTCCTGGCACGCTGCTAAATATTGCTCTGCTCAACCTGGGTAGTTCTGACCCCAGTCTCAGGTCAGTCATAGAGATTAATGATAATTTCAGTTAATTAAAAAAAATCAACATGCTTGTCTTTACAAAATGAAGCCAGAAATAAATTTATCAAGAACAGACTTGTATATAAGACATGTTTCTGCTTTAAAAAAATCATCTTCTTTTTTCTACCTTTTCACCATTGTTAAGTGAATTTCTGTCTTTTTTTGTATCCATTTTTGCTCAGATCTGCGGCTTACAATCTGTTGTGTGCTTTGACTTGTACCTTCAACCTGAAGATAGAAGGGCAGTTGTTGGAGACATCAGGCCTCTGCATTCCAGCCAACAACACTCTTTTCATAGTGTCTATCAGTAAGACACTTGCTGCCAATGAACCCCATCTGACGCTGGAGTTTCTGGAGGAGTGTATCTCTGGTTTCAGTAAATCCAGTAAGTAACCTTATGAGCCACCGCACACCGAATAACGCGAGAGAATGTTGCTAAATGACATATGCAACTGTACATACGTATGCGTATATAATAAATGTTTTGAATGTATGTATAATATAATATATGCCATATTTTCCGGACTATAGGTTGCTCCGCAGTACAAGTCGCACCAGCCATAAAATGCATAATAAAGAAGAATAAAACGTATACAAGTCGCACCGGAGTTCTCCCAAAAATGCGACTTGTACTCCGGAGCGATTTATGTTTTTTTCTTTTTTATTATGCATTTTATGGCTGGTGCGACTTGTACTCCGGAGCGACTTGTAGTCCGAAAAATACTATATATCAAATATACAAATACAAACCGGATTTGGTTGAAGTTGGGAAATTGTGTAAAAAGTAAATAAAAACAAAATACAATGATTTGAAAATCCTTTTCAACCTATATTCAATTGAATACACTACAAAGACGACATATTTAATGCTCAAACTCGTTCTTAAACTGTTCAACTATTTTCTCACGCAGCTGTGGACAAAGTGGTGAACCTCGCCCCATCCTTGCTTGTGAATGACTGAGCATGTTTGGGGAGCCTCCTTTTATACCCAATCATGGTACCCACCTGTTACCAATTAGCCTGACTGATGTGGGATGTTCCAAATAGGTGTTTGATGAGGTTTTCTCAGCTTTCTCAGTATTTTTTGCAACCTTTCCCAACTTCTACTGGACGTGTTGCAGCCAAGAAATTCCAAGTTAATTATTATTTGGCAAAAAACAATTAAGTTTATCAGTTTGAACATTAAATATGTTGTCTTTGTAGTGTATTCAATTGAATATGGGTTGAGAAGGATTTTCAAATCGTTGTATTTTGTTTTTATTTACATTTTACACAATTTCCCAACTTCAACCGAATCCGGTTTGTAAATAACAAGGTTCTCGAACCATCTGTGTCACTCCAAATCATTAAATCCATCGAAATCTTCGTCTTCTGTGTCACTTATAAACAACTCAGCTGACTCCGGAAGTATATGCGGCGCTGATGTCGGACTCATCGTCAGTTGCAATTCCAATTATTCCACAGACCTCGAGCGCCTTCATGCGGTTTAGTGTGAAAATAACGTGAAGTGATATACTAGTAATTAATGTGTTAATGATCAAGTAATAATGTGTTAATAATTTCACATATAAATCGCTCCTGAGTGTATGTCGTACCCCCGGCCAAACTATTCAAAAAAACTGCGACTTATCGTCCGGAAAATACGCTAATACAAACTAGCGGGATGAGTGGGTGTTCATCATTGTGGTTGTGGTTTGCAGTGATGTAGAAGTGAGAAATTGAAGCTGTTCCTAATATTTTTTACTCATGAGGGCAAAATAAAAGAACTGACTCTACCACTTTGCCATAAGTGCTGATAATATCGCTTAAATAAAAAAAATGTGTATCCACTATCAAATATTTATTTCATGTTTTCCTTACCCGTTTGCTCATTTGTCAGCTTTAAAATTGAATGGAAATATTTTGAATATTTTTATCCCAATTACGCTTGTTACACAGTACAGTCAAACATCGGTTTTCGACCACAATCCGTTCCAGAAGGCGGTTCGAGAAGAGAATCCGAATAGTGAATCGGTCGAATTCCGATTCTATTTTTCCCATTACAAATAATGAAAAAAATTGTAATGCCTTCTAAGACTAAAAAAAAAAAAAAATGCCTTTTTTAAGCATTTTTTCATTTGCGCATTTTTGTCCGATCGTGCAACTGCAGCGCACCGCCCAACGTGCAACCATAGCGCGCCGCCGACCGCACAACCGCACCGCGCTGGTCGCATTATTTTGACAGAGCCGTCGCTGAAATTTAGAAAATATTTTTAAAGTCCTGATGTACTTTCCAAAATTTAAGTGGACCTCAGTGCGCAGGGAGCTTAATTTGGTCCGATCGCGCAACCGCAGCGCGCTGGGCGCTCACTGTCGCATTGCTTTAAGAGCGTCTTTGTGTTTTAGGATGGCTTTGCTGATCTCACTTGCTTTCTATGGAGGCATGATTAGGGGTTAATACAATCCTCAAAGTACCGAAAATACAATAACGAACGGAGTCAGTCGGCATCCGGGCCGCATGGTCGGGTTTTCTCGGGTCCTTTCGGTCCATCTCGCGAGGTTCGACCTCCGAATTTTGTTCGACAACCGAAGCAAAAAAATCTCAAAGTTTTCGTTCCAATTCTGATTTGTTCGAGAACCGGGACGTTCGGAAACCGAGGTAACGGAATAGATGTACCGGCATATGTTTTTAGAATGCAAAAATAATAACGATAAAAATTTACATATAACTATAAATATATATAAAATATAACTATTTGTTGCAGAAAAAAACGCATGTACCGTAATTTCCGGACTATAAACCGCATCTGATTATAAACCGCACCAACTAATATTAGGGGAAAATCTTATTTTGCTCATATGTAAAACCCACCGAAGTATAATCTGCAGGTTTTTTAATGTTTAATTACCATTTTTAAGAGAATATAC
Organism: Syngnathus scovelli; assembly: GCF_024217435.2. NCBI lineage: Eukaryota > Metazoa > Chordata > Actinopteri > Syngnathiformes > Syngnathidae > Syngnathus > Syngnathus scovelli. The sequence goes on along the minus strand of NC_090853.1, from coordinate 14,781,589 downwards.
ACAAAGAATATTGTCCGGAAACAGATGGGTCTTTGGGGACGCATACCTTTTATTAACATAACCTTTACTGACAGAGTTGAAGAAGCTCTGCAAACATACAAACATGTATAAATCTCAGCAACGACCTTAATAAACTTAGTGTGCAGGGAACACAAGAAAAAAACAACTATTAATAAATAAAACGGGACCACTTACAGCACAGGTGTCAAACTCAAGGCCCGGGGGCCAGATACGGCCCGCCACATCTTTTTACGTGGCCCGCGAAGACAAATTGTGCATCAAATTCGTGTCATTACTAGAATTGCAATTTGTCTTCACTTTTAAAAATATCTGGGGATTTTTAAATATTTGACCAGTTTTGACTAGTCTAATTTGAAAACGAATTATTTGTCAGTTTGTTTTGTAGCTTATACTGTATATAATATGAGGTGCTCATACATTTATTTGGGTTGACAGTCATAATGGCCCTCCGAAAGAAACTATGACTACAATGCGGCCCGCGAAAAAAATGAGTTTGACACCCCTGACTTACAGGGTAAAGATAGCAATGTGATATGAGCTACACGTATAGCTTCAGAGTAGACGTGACCGGGAAATAAAGAAAGAAAAGGATGACGCGACAAGATGTCATCAACAATAGCCCAGTGCCCTCTAGTGACCGGAGGAAACCTCTACAGTGCATGAGCAGCTCTAGTTCCTTCATTAAGAGCCAAATTGACTGCCTTTAATTTAAAAGTGGCATCATATGCATCATTTTGTCCCCCATAATGAGGGTTTGTGTATAAAAGCTTCCTTTCTTCAGTAATGTCCGTCTTGATCTTGTTCTTATCTTTGTGTCAATTATACGGCACGATTTGCCTGGCGGATGAACATGCGATCAACATACCACTCTTCTCTCCAGTGACCGTGTGTCTGGTCACATATCCCTCCGCCCAGCAAAGCGGTGCGGCACAACAGCGGTCCACAGCCTTTTTATGAGTGCATAAGTGTATTAGTCATCACAAAAATCACGAAAATTCATAGATACGCCGCACCGAACAACAAGCCGCCGGGTTCAAAGCTTGTGCAAAAAGTAGCGGTTTATAGTCTGGGAATTACGGTAGTCAAATTACAGGTACATTCATTAATAACAGAGATTATTTCGCAAGATTGCATTTTCTACGTGGTCGGAGTGACACCGTTGTTTATTTTAGCCCTTTGCGCAACAAGTGGATAAATTGTCACCATTGTCGTGTCGCTCAATGGGCCGTTGTGACTTCAGTCACTCGGCAGCAAATAGGGAGTCGAAGAAGCAGGGGAATTGCTCATGTCATGTCATTGTAAAAGAGGACGTTCTGACTTCTGTTCACTGTTTAGAAGGAATTTACTGAAGAACCAATGAATTTTAGTAAATAACATCTAGAAATAATGAGAAATTTGAGCTCCTGCTATGATGGAGCTAAGCTGCTAGTCCACTGCAGGTATTTTCGATTTGATTAGCAAATCATTCATAGATTTACTATTTAAAACCATATTAAGGATAAAAACAGCTAAACTTGACATAGGGAATGAAGGTGGTATTCCGTGATGTCATCACGAATCGTCATCAGCCTCATAATTTGTGCGTGTGAGGGACTGAGGTCTTAAGATACTGCTGCAAACATATTTATAAGATCACTTATCCAATTACCATTGGGCATGCATCAGCAACAACCTTTTATTAAGCAAATCTAATTTGTTCATTGATGAATAAAGTGGCAAGCAAGCTACCTAGCTAGCTAGCAAACATAGAAAGTGTTCCCTTCTGGGAGAGTGGAAAAAAAGGAATAATTTGACATGGCATTCAACCTAAGCCATATCTTTGTCTGTCTGTCTGTCTGTCTGTCTGTCTGTCTGTCTGTCTGTCTGTCTGTCTGATCTGTTAACATTAATGATTGTTCTGCAGGTATCGAGTTGAAACATCTTTGTCTGGAGTACATGACACCCTGGTTGCTAAACCTTGTTCGCTTTTGTAAACACAATGATGATGCCAAGCGGCAACGTGTCACTGCCATTTTAGACAAGCTCATCACCATGACCATCAATGAAAAGCAAATGTATCCATCCATTCAAGCTAAGATCTGGGGCAGCCTGGGGCAGGTAAGCACAACAATGTCTTGTGGAAATAATTAAAATTTTAATTAAAGCATTTAATTTCGATTTTAACAATACCTAGTAAAGATTGGATGGATGGACGGACAGACGGAGGATTCATTCGCCTGAAATGCTCTCATATTGCTTTTAGATAACTGATTTATTGGACGTGGTGTTGGACAGCTTTATTAAGACTAGCGCCACAGGAGGGTTGGGCTCTATCAAGGCCGAGGTCATGGCTGATACCGCTGTGGCTTTGGCATCTGGAAATGTCAAATTGGTCTCGAGTAAGGTAAGGCTTAATAGGGTTTACTATTGTGTTGTAGGAGGATGCTACTTGATTTTGGTTCATACATTCAGAAAAACTGTAAATCTAGTCAAATCTGCGTGTGGTTTGAGCCTCAATCTCCATGCCCCCAGTACTTGTGCACTTCTTGGTAGCTGTTAACCAGATAGAGCTTGTCAAAATTTTGCTGTCAACTGAACAGGTTTTCCACAAAAAGTCAATCACAGGCAACTCGACTTCTTAGTTACTTATTTGGTGAAGTGAAGAAGCCCTTTGGATTGCAGGTGAAATATTTTCAATAACCAGAAAGAGCTATCGTTGCCTTGATTTAATTTTGGTGGTTCTTGACAAGGGAGATCAAATGACAAGAACATGCAAAGCCATAATATAAACTAGTTTTACTTTAAATGAGCTAAGAAGTGCAACATAGCCAGCATTAAATGTTATTTCACTTCATATTTTGTAACTTATCAACTTGTTATCAAAGTGCTTAAAGTAGCACAAATGTATATTGATAAATTATTGTGTTAATAATTTGTCTGTAAATTGTTAAATACTCACCACTTGAAGAAATAAATCCATCTTGACTGTAGAGGTGAAGCGACAATCTCAGCTCACTTGTTTCTGCATGTGCTTCATCCTAGTTGGGGTTTATACTCATGAACAAAAACAACACACAAACAGACACAATAGTAAACCCAAGCCCTGACTCCTACACTGAAAGAGGTCCATTGTTTGGACCGTTTCATCTGAATAGCCAGTCTTAGACTTGTCATGTCCTATAAAAAATGTTTGCATATCATATCATTTTCATCATAGCTTGAGACTTTATAGGAACATATTCACTGGGTTGTTCTTTTATTTGCAGAATAATTAAATAGCTGAAAGAGCTGAATGTAGTCAATGTCTTTGATGTCTACTTAGGACATTCAATTAACTGCAGCCTTTCCTCATTTATGCTCATGTGGTTAATTGCTCAGGTCATCCACTAAAGAACTTTCCTTAAATTATGGGGTGTCTTTCCCCCGTACTATAGATACATTAGCTTTCAATTTGTTTGAGCTAAACACAGACAAATGCAAAACTATCCTGTGACTAGGCATGGACAATTATGAAATCAATTATTCATTGACTTCAGAACTTGGTAAGTGTTAAACTATCTAAACTCAACTACTCAAAAGTATCATAGCCTAATGCTCATGTATCCCTGCACATTGAACACTTTATTCACGCTCTCTATTGTTTTTGTCAATTACAAAAATGACCTTGTAAATGTGTAATTTAATCCCCTTGCATTTTCATTCTCCTACATCCACACCTTTGATGCATCTTTGCACAGACTCAAATGGTGAATCTCCCTTTTCTCTTTATCATATTTATGTTATGTTAGTGTTTTGGCTTGGTTCACAAGTCTTGGGACTCACTGGGTAAACCAGGGACCGCGGGCTTCGTAATTTGTGCCATATCATGTTGAACATTGTATCAATATAACAAGAAAAACCTCCTTGGATCTTTATATCCTTGAATTTTGAGAAAAATAAAATTTGTTGAGTTTTTGAAAACTCAACTTTATATATTACCTGAAATGATGAAAAAAAATGAATTAGTTAGGGAATAAAACATGAGTATACTAAAAATAATAGAAATTGAAGAACAATAAATATCGAGAGCTGCGAGCAGCTATAAGGGCCCTCACAACCCTGGCTACGTTGGGATCCCTGCACGTTGGATTACCGTATTATTTGGACTAAAAGTCGCTCTGGAACATACGTCGCATTAGCCATAAAATGCACAATAACGTGAAAAAAACATGTATAAGTCGCTCCGAAGTATAAGTCGCATTTTGGGGGAAATCTATTTGACAAAATCCAACACCAGGAACAGACATGAACGAGCAACAACAGGCTAAACAATAGGTATGCTAACGTGACATAAACACAAACGAAGAGCTGAGAACAGGTCTGACGTAACATTCAGAGTTAATCAAATAACTATTACATAAATAACAGGTTTATAAAACCATCTGTGTCACTCCAATTCATTAAATCCATCGATCGTCCTTTATGTCAACAATGCTGGCCGGGTGCTCGCCGCTTCAAAATATTCCACAGGCCCATATAACGATATATAAATTATATATCAAAACTATTATATAAGCAATAATATTACCAAACCATCTGTCACTCCAAATCATTAAATCCATCCATCAAATTCCTCGTCCTTTGTCGTGTGCGCCACTGACGTCAGCCTCGTCGTTATTCCACAGATCTAGTATACAACTATATTGTAGCGTTAACAAAGTACAAGGAAAGACGTGGGTTTGGTAAACGGCTCTTTATTTAACAAAACAAGAGTTCAACGAGCCAACAGCTACTGAACTGTAACGATAAAAACATATCAGAAATCAGAAAACCTTTATTGTTATTCTACATAGTACAATGAAATTGGAGACCTCCATCCAGTGCATGAGGTAGATACGAGTAACATAGTCAAGTAAACGACTAATAGAAAAGTAGATGAATAATCGGAAACAGTAGTGCGGACAAAGTGCAGTAGTAGTGCAGGAGGAAAGTGTCATCAGTGTCGGCTGGAGTTGAGGGCGGCTATGGCTTGGGGAAAGAAACTGTTTTTGAGTCTGTTTTTCCTGGTCTTCATTTGCCTGTAGCGTCTTCCAGAGGGCAACAAGTCAAACAGGGCGGAGCCAGGGTGGGAGCTGTCCGCTGAGATGGCCTTAGCCCTGCTGAGGCAGCGGGTAGTGTAGATGTCCGTAAGGGAGGGGAGAGGGCGGCCAATGATCCTCTGGGCTGCCTTCACCACTCTCTGCAGCTTCTCCCTGTCAGCGGCGGTGGAGCTGCCGAACCATACTACGATGCAGTAGGTCAGTAGACTCTCAATGGAAGATCTGAAGAAGGTCAGCAACAGGTCGGTGTTGAGGTTGTACCTCCTGAGGACTCTCAGGAAGTATAACCGCTGCTGAGCCTTCTTGACGATGGTGGTGATGTTCTCTGACCAGGAGATCCGGTCAGAGATGTGGACGCCCAGGTACTTGGTGCTGTGGACCCTCTCCACCTGCTCGCCGTTGATGAAGAGGGGAGTTGGCTCAGGGCTGTGCCTTCTGAAGTCTATGATGAGCTCGTTGGTCTTCTTGGTGTTCAGAGCGAGATTGTTCTCAGAGCACCAGTCGACCAGCTCCAGGACCTCCTCTCTGTAGGCTACCTCATCGCCATTGGAGATGAGACCGACCACAGTGGTATCGTCGGCGAACTTGACAATCCGGTTGTGGTTGTGAGCCGGTCTGCAATCGTGAGTGTAGAGGCAGGAGAGGAGGGGGCTCAACACACAGCCCGATGCTCAGCGTACGGGTGGAGGAGAGGCGGGAGCCAACTCTCACAGCCTGGAGTCGGTTGGTCAGAAAGTCATTAATCCAGGCACATGTGAGAAAGGGGAGTCCGAGAGTGTCCAGCTTTGTGGTGAGTCTGTCCGGGAGGATGGTGTTGAATGCCGAACTGTAATCCACAAAGAGCATCCGGACATAGCTCTGCTGCTGCTCCAGGTGGTTCACCGCACAATGGAGGGCTACGGCGATGGCGTCCTCTGTGGATCTGTTGGTCCGGTATGCAAACTGGTGGGGGTCAAGGTGTGGGGGAAGATAATCCTTGATGTGCTGAAGAACCAGCCTCTCAAAGCACTTCATGATCACCGGAGTGAGGGCCACTGGTCGGTAATCATTCAGGCTAGAGATGGCCGACTTCTTCGGCACTGGGATGATGGTTGAGGTTTTCAGGCAGGGCGGGACGGTTGCTAGGGCCAGGGAGCGGTTGAAGATCGTGGTGAAGGTGGGGGCGAGCTCCTCAGCGCATGCCCTCAGCACCTTGCCGGGGACCCCATCCGGGCCTGCGGCCTTCCTGGGATTCACTGCAAGGAGCACCTTTCTGACCTTGTGCTCCTGAACAGTGAGTGGAGTGATGTCAGAGCTGGGTGGGGGAGGGGGCAGGGCAGGGACAGGGGAGTGCTGCTGGGATGTTCCAAACCGAGCAAAGAAGCTGTTTAGCTCCTCTGCCAGCTGTGCGCCTTGGTCTTCGACTTGAGCGGCACTGCCCCTGAAGTTGGTGATCTCCTGGATGCCCTGCCACACCTTACGGCCGTTGTTGCTGGACAGGTGGGACTCGATGCGTTGTCTGTGGTCCGCTTTCGCCCGTTTGACTCCTCTCCTCAGCTCAGCTCTGGCAGCGCTGTACAGAGCTCTGTCTCCTGACCTGAAGGCAGTGTCGCGGGCTCTGAGGAGAGAGCGGACCTGGCTGCACATCCAGGGTTTCTGGTTAGGGAAGACCCGGATGGTTTTGGTCACAGTCACATTGCTGGTGCAGAACTGGATGTAGCCCAGAACTGTGTCTGTGTGTGTCCCCAGCTCCTGGTGGTCGAACAGGTCCCAGTCTGTCCGTTGAAAACAGTCTTTGAGTTTGTGGAGTGCATCCTCAGGCCAGGAGGTGATGGTCCTTAAGGTGGGTCTGAGTTTGCGTCTGAGGGGGGTGTAGGCAGGGAAGAGCAGGAGGGACAGATGGTCTGATTGCCCGAGGTGGGGAAGGGCGATAGCTCTGTATGCATGTTTGATGTTGGTGTAGACATGGTCCATGGTGTTCTCACCCCGTGAAGCACACTTTACGTGCTGGTGGAAATTCGGCAGTACAGTCTTTAAGTTGGCCTTGTTAAAATCCCCCGCTACAATGTGGAAGCCATCAGGGTGAGCCCGTTGTTGTTCACTCACAGCTCTCAGCAGGAGAGAGAGTGCCGTGCTTACGTCAGCGTCGGGTGGAATGTAAACAGCAATGACGATAACAACAGCTAGCTCCCTCGGGAGGAAAAAAGGCCGGCACCTGACTGCCATGTACTCGAGGTCCGGACAGCAGTGGCTGCCTACGATGGTCGCATTGTTGCACCAGTTATCGTGCACATATATACAAAGCCCCCCACGTCTGCGTTTACCGGAGTCCAATGTTCTGTCCGCGCGTAGCAGGGAGCGGCTTGCTAGCTGCATGCTGGCATCGGGGATATCCGGGCGCAGCCAGGTTTCGGTTATAATAATCACACAACAGTCCCGGACGTAGTGGTTTCCCGTGAGCTGTAGATCCAGGTCATCCATTTTATGCAGCAGGGATCTGGCGTTGGAGAGAAACAGGCTCGGGAGAGGGGGCTTGTGCGGTTGTTTACGTAGCCTTAGCATTAGGCCAGACCGACGGCCTCGCTTTTGCTTCCTCTCTCTTCTTCGCCTGCGTCGCCTCCCAGACCCGACAACAATCCACGGAGACCCCGGCGGTCTCGCAATCTCGTCTGGGATGTTGTGCTTGTGGTGAAAGTCACTTGAAATAGGTATCCGTGATTGGTATACAAGTTGCTACACAAAATAAAATATACCAAATAACTATAACATAAATAGTTCACCGCCACACGGCCCCAAGCACCGGCGTGGACTTCAGGCGTGTGGCGACGTGGACTTCCATCCCGGAGGTGGCACTTCCAGCCACGGAGGTGGAAGAGAGCTCCATAGAATAGGACCAGGCGTGCGTAAAATCCATGTCCGAGCCCCATCCACCTGTCCCCGGACAGTCACCGGGCCGAGCGCCGGCCCCCGACTTCCATCTACGGAGGTGAAAGAGAGCTCCGTAGAGTAGGACCGGGCGTGCGTAAAAGCCAGAATAGTTTTTCAAACCTTCTGTGTCACTCAAAATCATTAAATCCTTCAAACTCTTCGTGTCACTTACAAACAAAGCCACTCATGATGCCGGTAGTACATGGGGCCCTTCGTCATCCCGTGATCGAATCTTTGTCCTTTATGTAAACAACCACCGCGCCGCTGACGTCACTTGAAATTCAAATTACAGTAATCCCTTGCTACATCGCGGTTCGTTTATCGTGGTTTCACCTTTTTTTATTTTTGAATTTTGAAAATTTGTGAAAAAATTCACATATAAGTCGCTCCTCAGTATAAGTCGCCCCCCCACCCAAACTATGAAAAAAAAAAACGCGACTTATAGTCCGAAGAATACGGTACTTGCATGTTTGTGGTACTTCCACATAGGATAACAACTCACTTAAATATAGGGTGTTTTTGAGGCATTTTTTTTAAACTTGCACAATAAATCTCTAAAATGTACATTTTTATGTTGGGTCTGTATGTGCAAAGTTTCATGAGTTTTCACCTCAAAAGCAACAGCCAGTTTGTGATTTAGGGCTATACAAATAAACTTGACTTGACTTAACTTGATTTTTCTTTGGAAACAGTGCATTGTCACGCCAACCGCGTGCGACAAAATAAAAAGCTTTCAATAATTTATCATCCGAAACATTTTTAGATGAAACACCCAAAGTTTGAAAATAATGGGATAAAAGGGATATAATCTCTAGGAGTTTGTGATCTCTATAAAAGGCCAAAAATGCAACCCAATTCCGAGATAGTCAAGTGGCGGACTTTGTTAGCTTTAGCATGGCTCTACAAAATAATTATTTTTAGGTCTTGAGCTGTTACATATGTCGTTTCCCAATTTTCACAGCTCTAGTAGTGAAAGGTAGAACCGTGATTTCTTTGTTAAATATTGGTAGGAGGCACTGTAGAGCCATTTTGTGAAACTTTCACATAAAATCTCTAAAATATTGCTTTTCATACTAGTGTGTGCAATGTTTTATGCTCAGGTTCAGACCCTCAAAAACAGCAGGATTTTTCTTCGTGAACAGCACCTCGCCACGGCAGCTGCGTGTGTCGAAATGAAGAGCTTTCAATAACTCCATCTTAAACATGTTTCTATGAAACACCCAATACGTACACCACATACAGTAGAAAAAAAAACTTGTGTTCTAGTGGTTGAATGACAATCTTCTTTGTTTTTCTTTGTGACAGGTAATTGGCCGAATGTGTAAGATCATCGACAAGACGTGCTTGTCACCAACACCAACACTAGAGCAGCACCTGATGTGGGATGACATTGCCATTTTGGCGCGTTACATGCTAATGCTTTCTTTCAACAACTCTTTGGATGTTGCTGCCCACCTGCCGTACCTGTTCCATGTGGTGACCCTGCTGGTAGCGACTGGGCCCCTGTCTCTCAGGGCCTCTACCCATGGTTTAGTCATCAATATCATTCATTCCCTTTGTACTTGCTCACAGCTTAACTTCAGCGGTAAGAACTTAATCACATCATTTTGTTTTAGACAAGGTTTATTTGTATGATATGGGCAAACCTTATCTTTGGGGGAAAAAAAACTTTTTTTTGCTGATCTTTTTTGTATTTTTTAGAAGAGACAAAGCAGGTGCTGCGATTGAGCCTGACAGAGTTCTCCTTGCCCAAGTTTTACCTGCTCTTTGGGATCAGCAAAGTCAAGTCAGCAGCTGTCATTGCGTTCCGCTCCAGCTACAGAGACCGCTCCTTCTCCCCTGGGTCATATGAAAGGGAGACTTTTGCCCTGTCTTCCTTGGAGACTGTCACAGAGGCCTTACTAGAAATCATGGAAGTCAGTCATTTTTCCACCACCACAGTGTTTTTTAGAACTATCCTAGTTATACATTTATTACAAGATTGCTGATTAATGCCTTTTGCATATTCTTCCCAGGCTTGTATGAGGGACATCCCAGCTTGTAAATGGTTGGACCAGTGGACAGAGCTTGCACAGAAGTATTATTATTATTATTATTATTAACCATGATTGTTAAATTATTTTGAATAATGTTTTTTTCTGTGACCAGGTTTGCATTCCAGTACAACCCTTCCCTCCAGCCCAGAGCCCTTGTGGTGTTTGGATGCATCAGTAAAAGGGTCAGCCACGGTCAGATCAAGCAGATAATCCGAATACTTAGCAAGGCCAGCCCTCTCCTCAGCATAGACCGGGTAAAAAAGAACACTGACTTGTCACTGGATCGATATTGTGTGGCTTTGAATACTATAAAATAATTTGGAACACCATGTAGCCATTCCTTATTTTTCACATCTTCAGGGTCTTGAAAGCTGTCTTAAGGGTCCTGACAATTACAACAGCCAAGTGTTGATAGAGGCTACTGTCATTGCGCTGACCAAGTTGCAGCCTCTCCTCAGCAAGGTATGACTTCTAGGATGGAGATTTTTTTGCATAACAGTGGCTCCCAAACTATTTTAGCCTGGGCCCTTCTTTTTTTTTTTTTTTTTTGATATAATTTCGATTCCCCAATATCACAACCAAAATGTTCTTATTTAAATTATTATTGGTAACAAAGCTATTTGCCTGAGATTAACTTATCTCAGGCAAATAGCTTTAAGTATAGCTTTGTATGGGTAAAACCCACGTATCACGGTAATAAATTCTACTGTTATACGTTTTACTCATTCAGTTGTGGTCTATATAAAGTGGAACAGCAATGCTTTTGTCTGAATTCCTTGTTTTGATCACAAGTCCCTCTTTTCTACTTGTTCTGAGGTGCGGCTCACAGCAAGCCGTTTTGATGCGGTCTCTTTAAATCCAAATGAGATAGTTCACACCCCACACTCTCCAGCCCGCAAGATGTGCACCTACCTTTCCGGTCGACATATTTGTAGTTTTTTAGCAGAGGTAGTGTTTACTTGGGCCACAAACGTTTTGATTGATTAAAAGATGTCAACGGCAGAAGACTAGTCCATACATACATAACGTAAAAAAAATAAATCCCCTCACAATATTTATGAACGTTTTGTAAACAAGCACTGCAGTCAAGCTACGAAGCTAATGCTAGCACTAGCAAGAAGCTAACTAATACATTTAACACATTGTTGTGTTCCCCAAGAATAATACAGCACCTTCGATGCAATTCATCTGATACAAGTACCGTATTTTCCAGACTATAAGTCGCTCCGGAGTATAAGTCACATTTTGGGGGGCAATTTATTCGACAAAAATCCCACACCAAAAACAGTCATGAATGAGCAACAACAGGCTAAACGATAGCAACAACAGGCTAAACGATAGGTATGCTAACGTGACAAACACAAACAAAGAGCTGAGAACGGGCCTAACGTAACATATAGAGTGATTAAGGACAACTATTACATGAATAACATGTTTATAAAACCATCGGTGTCACTCCAATTCATTAAATCCATCGATCGTTCGATATGATAGCAACAGGCTAAACGATAGGTATGCTAACGTGACAAACACAAACGAGGAGCTGAGAACGGGCCTGACGTAACGTATAGAGTGATTTAGGACAACTATTACATAAATAACATGTTTATAAAAACATCGGTGTCACTCCAATTCATTAAATCCATCGATCGTTCGATACGATAGCAACAGGCTAAACGATAGGTATGCTAACGTAACAAACACAAACGAACAGCTGAGAATGGGCCTGACGTAACATATAGAGTTATTAAAGAAAACGATTACATGAATACGTTTGTCCTTTATGTAAACAACCGCCGCGCCGTGCCGTGCCACTGACGTCACTTGAAATTCAAATTACAGTAATGCTTTGGTACATCACGGTTCTCCAAACTTTCTTTCTGCTGCTCGATTACTGTTTTCAGCTGCATATTTTACAACTTGAAGTTTGTAACCTGCAAAATATGAGTTTCTTTTTGGTGCCATTTTTCTTAAGCCCACACAGTTGATGAGTCACGGCAAACGGTGAAATTTAGAGCGCCCTCATCCAGTTTCGTCTGAAAATATAATTTTTTTCAGATGTAGTTTTTTGTTTTGTTTATTTGGTTGTTTTATCAAAGTCAAAGTCTCCTTTATTGTCGATTTTTTTTTTTCATATACCAAGACACACAAAGAGATTGAAATTACGTTCCCACTATCCCTCGGTGAGATAGTACACATATGCATACAAGCAACACAAAAAAAACCAAGAAGGCACAAACAATGAATAAATAAGAGTGTTGAATAAATGATAAATAAACAAATAATGATAAATAATAATAATAAATATAAGAGGAGCAAAAATGAAGCAAGTGTACATACAGCTGACAGTGGACTTGGATATGGTGCTTTAAAGTGTTAATTGCTTTATTTGTTTTTTCTATTTTTTATGTTTTGAATATGTTCAAGATAAAGATATAAAAGCATGTGAAGTGATCAACTATACTAAAAATAACATGGGAAGCGGTCAACTATACTTGTAAGTAAGTGATGTCTTAATAATGATCAAGTAAAAATTTGTGAAAAAAAACATAAGTTGCTCCTGAGTATAAGTCGCCCCCCCCCCCACCCAAACTATGAAAGAAAAACGCGACTTATAGTCCGGAAATTACGGTACTCAAAATACACCCACAAAAAGTGAAAACATAGAGCGCACAGCTCCAAAATCAGCAAAAAAACTGATGCTAAGGCTATGAACATCTTGTCAAAAAGCACTGCAGTCAATCTATGAAGTAAGCTAATGCTAGCGTTAGCGAGAAGCATTATGCATTTAACACATTATTGTGTTCCCCAAGAATAAAACAGCACCTTCGATGCGATTCATCTGATACAACTACTCAAAATACACCCACAAGAAATGAAAACATAGCGCACACAGCTCCAAAATCAGCAGAAAGGCTAGTGCTATGATAACAAGTGCATAGACATGCAATATTATTAAAGTGAAATACAGTTTATTATTCTTGTGTCATCTCAATTACCGCTTTACCGTTTCCATTGTTTCCATAGATTAAAGGAACTGAACCATCAACAAAAGGAAGTCTTTCGGCAAATTCTTCTCTATACTGACAAAAGAATTCTGAAACACTCCTTAAACAAGCAGGACTTTGCCCACAGATGTGGGAACACTGCTTGAAAAATGAAATTTAACCAGGCACTTCTTTGAGATTCTGATGTTGGTGGGTGGTGCAATGATTTGTGTGGATTGATGCGTCCAAAAACGGAACATTTTGCTCTCTCCACTTCGAAATCCTTGAGTTGTTTGGACTACGAAAGTCTCGCCCCGTAATAAACATGGCGGATTCGTAATAAACATGGCGGATTTGCGAAGCCGCCATGTTTATTATTCGGATTTCTATTTGGCAACACTCATTACTTTGGTTTGTCCCGCCCCAACGGATGTGATGTACCGTATTTTTCGGACTACAAGTCGCACCGGAGTATAAGTCGCACCAGCCATAAAATGCACCATAAAGGGGAAAAACAACATACAGTGGGGGAAATAAGTATTTGACCCCTTGCTGATTTTGCAGGGTTGCCCACTTACAAAGAATGCAACGATCTACTATTTTAATCATATGTACATTCTAACAGTGAGAGACAGAATCCCAAAGAAAATTCCAGAAATTCACATCATATGAATTTATAATAATTGATAACCGTCTGATGAGAAAAAACAAGTATTTGAACCCCTGGGCAAACAGCAAGTATTCTGGCTCCTACAAGCCAGTTAGTCTTTCTTTAAGATACAGCTCCAATCCCAACCAATTATCTACATCAAATACACCTGCCTCACCTCTTTACCTGTATAAAAGACACCTGTCAACACCCAAACAACCAGCATCCAACATCACCACCATGGGCAAGACCAAAGAGCTTTCTACGGACATCAGGGACAAGATTGTTGATCTGCACAAGGCTGGGATGGGCTACAAGAGAATCCGAAAGCAACTTGGAGAGAAAAGACCAACTGTCGGTGCAGTTATCAGGAAATGGAAGAAGCACTACACCACCGCCAACCTCCCTCGGTCTGGGCCTCCGCACAAGATCTCACCTCGTGGGGTCTCCCTGATCATGCGAATGGTGAGGAATCATCCCAAAACCACAAGGGGGGAACTGATGAATCAACTGAAGGCAGCTGGGACCACAGTTACAAAAGAAATGGTTGGTAACACACTACGCCGTGATGGATTGAAATCCTGCCGCGCACGTAAGGTCCCCCTGCTCAAGAAGAATCATGTACAGGCCCGCAGGAAGTTCGCCATTCACCACCTGTACGACTCAGAAGAGGCCTAGAATAAGGTGATGTGGTCAGATGAGACCAAAATAGTACTTTTTGGCCTCAACTCAACTCGTCGTGTTTGGAGGGCAAAGAACACCGAGTACAACCCAAAGAACATCATCCCCACCGTCAAGCATGGTGGTGGCAACATCATGCGTTGGGGGTGCTTTTCAGCCAAGGGGACGGGACAACTCCATCGTATTGAGGGGAGGATGGACGGGGCCATGTATCGTAGAATTCTGGACCAACATCTCCTTCCCTCAGTGAGAGAGCTGAAGATGGGTCAAGGATGGGTGTTTCAGCACGACAACAATCCTAAGCACACCGCCAAAGCAACAAAAGAGTGGCTGAAGAAGAAGCACATCAAGGTTCTGGAGTGGCCTAGCCAGTCTCCAGACCTGAATCCAATTGAAAATCTTTGGAGGGAGCTTAAAATTTGAGTTGCCAGGCGACAACCTCGGAACCTGAATGATTTGGAGGCTGTCTGCAGGGAGGAGTGAGCCAACATCCCTGCCGAAATGTGCACAAAGCTTGTCACCAACTATAAAAACCGTTTGACATCTGTGCTGGCCAATAATGGCTTTTCTACAAAATATTAACATGCTGTTTGTCCAGGGGTTCAAATACTTGTTTTTCCTCATCAGACGGTTATCAATTTTTATAAATTCATATGATGTGATTTTCTGGAATTTTCTTTGGGATTCCATCTTTCACTGTTAGAATGTACATATGATTAAAATTATAGATCATTGCATTTTTTGCAAGTGGGCAAACCTGCAAAATCAGCAAGGGGTCAAATACTTATTTCCCCCACTGTATATAAGTCGCACCGGAGTTTAAGTCGCATTTTGGGGGAAATTTATTTGACAACATGCAACAATAAGAACAGACATGAACCAGCAACAACCGGCTAAATGATACGGTATGCTAACGTGACATAAACACAAACGAGGAGCTGAGAACGGGCCTGACGTAACATTAACAGTGATTAAAATAACTATAACACAAAGAACACGTTTGTCAAACCATCTGTGTCACTCCAAATTATTAAATCCATCGAATTATTCGTCCTTTGTGTAAACGGCGCGCCGCTGACGTCGGACTCGTCGTCAGTTGCAGTTCAAATTATTCCACAAGCCCATATAACGAGATATAAACTATATATCAAATAACAATAATATAAACAAAAATTTTATCGAACCATCCGTGTCACTCCAAATCATTAAATCCATTGGAATCTTCGTCCTTTGTGTAAACATCGGCGCTTCTAACCCCGGAAGTGTGTGCGGTTCACCGCTGACGTCAGTTGCAGTTCAACTAATTCCACAGGCCCATATAACTATATATAAACTATATATCAAACTATAATATAAACAACAATTTTATCGAACCATCCGTGTCACTCCAAATCATTAAATCCATCGAAATCTTCGTCCTCTGTGTCACTTAAAAAAAAAAAGAAAGAAAGAAAAACAGCTGTTGACTCCGGAACTCCATGCGCCGCTGACGTCAGACTCGTCGTCAGTTGCGGCTCCAATTATTCCACAGATCTACGTATATATCTATATTGTAGCGTTATCAAAATACCAGGCAAGACGTGGGTTTGGTAACCGGCTCTTTATTTAATAAAACAAGCTCAATGAGCCAACAACGACAATTGCCCATGTATATTTTCCATTCTTAATAGAAATGGTTAGGGTTAGTGTGTGCTTTGAAATGTTAACAATTTTAACTTCATCCCCCTCTCTTCATTTTGTGTCTGTCTGTCCGACTCCAGGAATCTCCTATGCATAAAGCTCTGTTTTGGGTGGCAGTAGCTGTACTTCAGCTGGATGAAGTAAACCTATACTCTGCTGGAACTGCTTTGCTGGAGCAAAACCTCCACACTCTTGACACAATGCGTGTCTTCAATGACAAGGTAAAAAAAAAATAATAATTGTACTGCAGTTGTCAGAGAGGTTTTTTTGCTGCTTTTTTGAGTGTAAATGTACAGAGAAGCTACGAAGACAACAATACTGGTGTATTTTTACATCTTGTATGATATAGATGAAACCTGCCGAGGGCCTGATACCGCCCACCACAGCATTTTATGTGGCCCGCGAAGACACATTGTGTATCGACGTCACTTGTCAATATCAAAATTACAAATTTTCTTCATTCCACAAAATAGAGGTATTGCTAGTAATTTTTACTTATCTTTATTACCATTCATCCTTTTAAAATATTGGAACAGTTTCTACTCATCTCTTATTTCAAAACTTATTCATCAGTTTGGTGTGTAGCCTATACCAGTGGTCCCCAACCTTTATTGCGCCACGGACCGGTTACGTGTCAGAAATATTTTCGCAGACCGGCCTTTATATAAATAAATAATACATTTAGATAAATAAATAATACATTTATAATAAATATATAAATACGATGAAATAAAATGATACGACTGGCATAAAAACAAGTATAATATAAAAATAAAACTCACCATTACATTCAATTAGTGGGAGCACTGAGCTTGTTTCTCAGAAACAAGCCAGTCCCATCTAGGCGTAATCGGAGACAATGACACCCAAAGTGGTTAAGGTTTGTCTTTTAATGTAGGATGCTTGGTCTTCATGTGCCGAAGCAGTTTTGAAGGCTTCATTGCCTCGTTAGCTAGCCTGTCGCCACATATTATGCAGAGTGGGCTTGGCGCGTCAGAGTCACCTGTGGCGATAAATCCATATTTTAAGTAGGACTCCAGAAATTTTCTTTTAAATGCAGCTTTCCTTTTCTTAGAAGTCATAGCCTCTTCTTCTTCCGTCTCCTCATTGGGCTTTTTTCCCTTTCCGAAGAACCTTTCCAAACATCTCTGTTTCTTGCTCATCTTTGCTTGCTTTGCGGGCTCGACTGAGGTGATGTCACGTGACCGAGACGAGTGTCTTGACCTGAACCGACGGATGTAATTGGGAGAGAATCGCCAATTTTTTATATTTTTCAAAATAAATTCTTACTCATTTTTGCTAGCTTTGCGGGCTCGACTGGGGAAACAAGCGTCTTGACCTGAATTAATTGATCGTCGATAAAAAAAATGTTTTCCCCTGTGCGGCTTAGCGGCCCAGTACCAAGTGACCCACGGACCGGTACCAGTCCGCGGCCCGGTAGTTGGGGACCATTGGCCTATACTATGGCGTTGACTGTCATAATGGCCCGAAGGAAAATATGATTACGATGCGGCCCGCGACAAAAATGAGTTTGATACCCCTGAATGATGTCGAAGCTTCATAGGAAAATAATAAATCATGGTATAAGAGCAGGGATGGCGCTGCACCTATGCTCGGTGGTGATACTGTAGCCCTGTCAGAAATTATTGTAGCCCCAGGCAAGCATCTCCAGCATTCAATTTGAGATTGTAAAATATGTTTATAAATAATATTCTCAGCCCCCAATGTTTGAGGGAGTGCAATGCTATGCCACAATAACCACAAAAGCAACAAATTTTTTCTCCACAATATTTAATGACTTTTTAGCCTTAGCATTGCATACCAGATAAGCGCAGAGGCTTCGTATGGTCTACATACTATGATATATACACTGTACTATTTCAATCAAATTGGGTTTTTCATCCATCTAAAAGATTTATGGACTCAGATTTCCCTCGCCCAGACGCGAGTTACCGAGGCCCCCCTCTGGAGCCAGGCCTGGAGGTGGGGCTCGAAGGCGAGCGTCTGGTGGCCGGGCCTTCACAGCCCGAAAAGGAAACGTGGGTCCCCCTTTCCATGGGCTCACCACCTGTGGGAGGGGCCAAAGGGGTCGGGTGCATTGTGATTTGGGCAGTGGCCAAAGGCAGGGACCTTGGTGGTCCGATCCCCGGCTGCAGAAGCTGGCTCTTGGGACATGGAATGTCACTTCTCTGGCTGAAAAGGAGTCCGAGCTGGTGTGCGAGGCAGTAAAGTTCCGACTAGACATAGTCGGACTTGCCTTCACACACAGTTTGGGTTCCGGTACAAGCCCTCTCGAGAGGGGTTGGACTCTCTTCCACTCTGGAATTGCCCACGGTGAGAGGCGTCGAGCAGGTGTGGGTATACTTATTGCCCCCCAGCTGGGCGCCTGCACATTGGGGTTCACCCCGGCGAACGAGAGGGTAGCCTCCCTCCGCCTTCGGGTGGGGGGACGGGTCCCGACTGTTGTTTGTGTCTATGCACCAAACAGCAGCTCAGAGTACCCATCCTTCTTGGGGTCCCTGGAGGAAGTGCTGGAGAGCGCTCCTTCTGGGGACTCCATTGTTCTACTGGGTGACATCAATGCTCACATGGGCAATGACAGTGAGACCTGGAAGGGCGTGATTGGGAGGAACGGCCCCCCCGATCTGAACCCGAGCGATGTTCTATTATTGGACTTAATAATAAACACCATGTTCAAACATAAGGGTGTCCATGTGTGCACTTGGCACCAGGACACCCTAGGCCGCAGTTCAATGATCGACTTTGTAGTGTCATCGGATTTGCGGCCGCATGTTTTGGACACTCGGGTAAAGAGAGGGGCGGAGCTGTCAACTGATCACCACATGGTGGTGGGTTGGCTCCGATGGTGGGGGAAGATGCTGGTCCGACCTGGTAGGGCCAAACATACTGTGAGGGTCTGCTGGACACGTCTGGCAGAATCCCCTGTCAGGAAGAGCTTCAACTCCCACCTCCGGCAGGGCTTTTCCCACGTCCCGGAGGCAGCGGGGGACATTGAGTCCGAGTGGACCATGTTCCGCGCCTCCATTGTTTAGGCAGCCAACCGGAGCTGTGGCCGTAAGGTCGTTGGTGCCTGTCGTGGTGGCAATCCCCGAACCCGCTGGTGGACACCGGCGGTAAGGGATGCCGTCAATCTGAAGAAGGAGTCCTATCGGGTCGTTTTGGCCTGCAGGACTCCGGAGGCAGCTGACTGGTACCGGATGGCCAAGTGGAACGCAGCTTCGGCGGTTGCTGAGGCAAAAACCTGGGCGTGGGAGGAGTTTGGCGAGGCCATAGAGAATGACTTCCGGACGGCTTCGAGGAAATTCTGGTCCACCATCCGGCATCTCAGGAGGGGGAAGCAGTGCACAGGGCGGTAGTCATTGAAGCAGGACGGAGCAGGTTTCTTCGGCACAGGTACGATGGTGGCAACCTTGAAACACGAAGGGACGATGGCCTGCTGCGGGGAAATGTTAAAAATGTCCGTGAAGAAACCCATCAGCTCCCCAGCGCAGTCCTTCAGCGCTCGACCTGGGATGTTGTCAGGGCCCGCCGCCTTACGGGTGTTGACAGCGGCAAGCGCCCTCCTCACGCTATCGGCACAGAGGCACACGGGCTGCTCGTGTGGAGGGGGAGGGGTCTTCAGCGGGCAAGTGCTGTTCTGAGGGTCGAAGCGAGCAAAGCAGCGGTTCAGATCGTTGAGCAGACGGACGTCGCCCTCACAGCTCTGCGGCGCGGGCTTGTAGTCCGTGATGGTCTGAATGCCCTGCCATAGGCTCCGCGCGTCCCTGCTGTTCTTGAAGTGGGCGGTAATCTTGCAAAAGAATGCCCTTTTCGCTTCCTTGATGCCCCGGGACAGGTCGGCCCTCGCTGTTCTCAAGCCAGCTTCATTCCCCGCTCTGAAGGCTTTGTCCCTGGCCCTCAGCAGCCTGAGGACAGCCCCTGTCAGCCATGGCTTCCAGTTAGCCCGAGTGACGATGAATTTTGTGTGGGTCACATCATCAATGCACTTCGCAATGTAAGAGGAAACAGTCAGTATACTCCTCTATGTCCGGCCGATTGTTGCTTGTGGCCGCCTGCTTAAACATGTCCCAGTCAGTAGTGCCAAAGCAGTCTCGAAGCGCATCAGAGGCACCCTCAGGCCACAATCTTACCCGCTTGCGAACCGGCCTGGATGCCTTCACCATTTGTCTGTATGCGGGCAAAAGCATAACAGTGATATGATCAGAAAGTCCAAGATGGGGGAGGGGGGTGGCTTTGAAAGCTCCTTTGTGTGGAGTAGACCAGGTCCAGGAAGATGTCACCACGTGTTGGAAAATTAACATGCTGGTGAAGCCTCGGAAAAACAGACTTCATGTTAGCATGATTAAAATCCCCAGCTAAGATGGTGAAACCGTCAGGGTGCGCCGTCTGTTGTTCACTGACAGCCTGGTACAGTTCACTAAGAGCCGCGATCCTGTCGCTTTCGATGTTGGAAGGCGGGATGTATACCGCGACTAGCAGAATCGCAGTAAATTCCCTTGGCAGGTAAAAAGGACAGCACTTACTGATCACAAACTCCGCCAGTGGCGAGCAGTGCTTGCATACAACTACAGAGTCCCGGCACCATTCGTCACGGATGTAGACACATATTCCTCCTCCTCGCGATTTTCCCCCTTTTGCAATGGCCCGGTCCGCCCGATAGCACGCTAGCTGCTCCAGATGCACAGCACTGAGGTAGTTAAAAAACTCCTCGGGGGCTTGGCCCCAGGGGTAGATGAGATCCACCCAGAGTTCTTAAAGGCTCTGGATGTTGTGCGGCTGTCATGGCTGACACGGCTCTACAACATTGCGTGGACATTGGGGACGGTGCCTCTGGATTGGCAGACTGGGGTGGTGGGTCCTCTCTTTAAGAAGGGGGACCAGAGTGTGTGTTCCAATTACAGGTGAATCACACTCAGCCTCCCTGGTAAGGTCTATTCAGGGGTGCTGGCGAGGAGGGTCCGTCGGGAGGTCGAACCTCGGATTCAAGAGGCGCAGTGTGGCTTTTGTCCTGGCCGTGGAACAGTGGACCAGCTCTACACCCTCGTCAGGATCTTCGAGGGGGCATGGGAGTTTGCCCAACCAGTCCACATGCGTTTTGTGGACTTGGAGAAGAATTTCAGAATTTCTAGGTGCAGCCAAGGCGTTGAGGATGTCCGGTTTGGGGACCTCAGCATCACGTCTCTGCTTTTTGTAGACGACGTGGTGCTGTTGGCTTCTTCAAGCCGTGATCTCCAGCTCTCACTGAAGCGGTTCACAGCCGAGTGTGAAGCGGTCGGGATGAGGGTCAGCACCTCCAAATCAGAGTCCATGGTCCTCGGTCGGAAAAGGGTGGAATGCCCTCTCCGGATCGGGGATGAAATCCTGCCCCAAGTGGAGGAGTTCCAAGTATCTTGGGGTCTTGTTCACGAGTGAAGGCAAGATGGAGCGCGAGATCGACAGGTGGATCGGTGCAGCGTCGGCAGTAATGCGGACCCTGTACCGGTCCGTCGTGGTAAAGAGAGAGCTGAGCCAAAAGGCAAAGCTCTCAATTTACCAGTCGATCTACGCTCCTACCCTCACCTATGATCACGAGCTATGGGTCGTGACCGAAAGAACGAGATCCCGGATACAAGCGGCCGAAATGAGTTTCCTCCGCAGGGTGTCCGGGCTCTCCCTTAGAGATAAGGTGAGAAGCTCAGTCATCCGGGAGAGACTCGGAGTAGAGCCGCTGCTCCTCCACGTTGAGAGGAGCCAGATGAAGTGGCTCGAGCATCTCATCAGGATGCCTCCTGGATGCCTCCGGTAGGAGACCCCGTGGACGGCCCAGGACGCGCTGGAGAGACTGTCTCACGGCTGGCCTAGGAACTCCTTAGGATCACCCGGGATGAGCTGGATGAAGCGGCTGGGGAGAGGGAAGTCTGGGAGTCCCTCCTAAAGCTGCTGCCCCCGCGACCCGACCCTGGATAAGCGGAAGAAAATGGATGGAAGGATGGATGGGATTTTCATCTGTTGGGCTATGATCTTTTTCCCTTTGAGCGGGTGTTAAATGACGATTGACGAACTGATAGCAGCCCTTTTTAAATAACGAAGATGGACCGGCTAATGATTATTGTGAATAAGGACGGACTGATGACAGAAGGGTGCCCAGGTCACAGACAAAGGAAAAATAACGGACCGGCAAAATTTAGTAAATTGCCCATCAATCCATCCATCCATTTTCTGTACCGCTTTGTACCCACGGGGGTCGCTGGCGTTCTGGAGCCTATCCTAGCCGTCATCAGGCTGTAGGCGGGGGACACCCTGAACCGGTTGCCAGCCAATCGCAGGGCACACATAGACGAAACAACCATTCGCACTCACACTCACACCTAGGGACAATTCGGAGTGCTCAATCGGCCTACCAAGCGTGTTTTGGGGATGTGGGAGGAAACCGGAGTGCCCGGAGAAAACCCACGCGGACACGGGGAGAACATGCGAACACCACACAGGGAGGGCCGGAGGTGGAATCTAACCTGCACCCTCCTAACTGTGAGGTGGTCATGCTAACCAGTGCACCACCGAGCCGCCGTAAATTCCCCACATCTGCGTATTTCAAGTGCATCTTTTGGTAGTATCTGGTATTACTGTTTTATTCTTCTTCGGCTTAGGCTCGTGTTACACCCTTACTGTCTCTTTTCCCCATTGAAAAGTCGATTTGTAAGTCTATTTAATTTACTTACTTTGTGAGGTTGTTGAGTCAATATCAGCGTCACGCAACCCAGACAATTTGACTTCATAGGCTGATGTAAAGGAGAGAATCCGGTCAATTTTCCAATTAAAATATTTAACAGTATTTTTTTTGATATTTTTATTTATTTTTTGCCTCAATCCTGTATCGCTTTGCGCCTCGGTGGTTGGGGACCACCGCTATAAAAGAAGACATTTTAAAATGCACAGTATATACAGTTTTTGAGTATGAATCGCCGGTACAATTAAACTATATATCAAATAACAATAATATAAACGACAATTTTATCGAACCATCCGTGTCACTCCAAATCATTAAATCCATTGGAATCTTCGTCCTTTGTGTAAACACCGGCGCTTCTAACCCCGGAAGTGTGTGCGATTCGATTCAATTGCGGCTGGGACTCTCGGGGAGTACAATATAGTTACAGTCAAACCTCGGTTTTCAAACGTCCCGGTTCTCGAACAAAACGGAATTCGAACGAAAAATTTGAGATTGTTTTGCTTCGGTTGTCGAACAAATTTTGGAGGTCGAACATGAGCCGAGAGGACCCGAGAAAGCCCAATCGCGCGGCCCGGATGCCGACTGACTCCGTTGTTATTGTATTTTCGTTACTTTGAGGATTGTATTAACCCTTAATCATTCCTCCAAAGAAACCAAGTGGGAGCAGTAAAGCCATCCTAAAACACAAAGACACTGTTAAAGCAATGCAACAGTGAGCGGCCGGCGCGCTGCGGTTGCGCGATCAGACCAAATTAAGCTCCCTGCGCACTGAGGTCCACTTAAATTTTGGAAAGTACATCAGGACTTAAAATATTTTCTAAATTTCAGCGACGGCTCTGTCACAATAACGCGACCAGCGCGGTGCAGTTGCGCGGTCGGCGGCGCGCTATGGTTGCGCGTACGGCCGTGCGCTGCAGTTGCGCAATCGGACAAAATTAAGCTCCCTGCGCACTGAGGTTCACTTAAATTTTGGAAAGTACATCAGGACTTTAAAAATATTTTCTAAATCTCAGCGACGGCTCTGTCATCATAATGCGACCAACGCGGTGCAGTTGCGCGGTCGGCGGCGCGCTACGGTTGCGCGTTCGGCGGTGCGCTGCAGTTGCACGATCGGACAAAAATGCGCAAATGAAACAATGCTTAAAAAAGGCGGGGTTTTTTGTCCTGGAACGAATTAAAAAATTTCCATTATTTGTAATGGGAAAAATAGATTCGGAATTCGAACGATTCACTTTTCGAACCGCCGACTGTTTATACTATATAACTATATTGTAGCGTTACCAAAGTACCAGGCAAGACGTGGGTTTGGTAACCGGCTCTTTATTTCACAAAACAAGAGCTCAACATATGAGCCAACACAGCAAGCGATGATGATCACTCTTCCCCCCTTGCTACCTTCACGGCCTTGCTAGACAATCGTAAACTACTGAAGTCTAACAACATAGATGTTGTTACTCTAAATAAACTATATATCAAATGACTACCGTATTTTCCGGACTATAAGTCGCTCCAGAGTATAAGTCGCACCAGCCATAAAATGCCCCAAAAAGTAAAAAAAAAAAACATATATAAGTCGCTCCGGAGTATAAGTCGCATTTTGGGGGGCAATTTATTCGACAAAATCCCACACCAAAAACAGTCATGAACGAGCAACAACAGGCTAAACGATAGCAACAACAGACTAAACGATAGGTATGCTGACGTGACAAACACAAACAAAGAGCTGAGAACGGGCCTGACGTAACACATAGAGTGATTAAGGACAACTATTACATGAATAACATGTTTATAAAACCATCGGTGTCACTCCAATTCATTAAATCCATCGATCGTTCGATAGCAACAGGCTAAACTATAGGTATGCTAACGTGACAAACACAAACGAGGAGCTGAGAACGGGCCTGACGTAACATATAGAGTGATTTAGGACAACTATTACATAAATAACATGTTTATAAAAACATCGGTGTCACTCCAATTCATTAAATCCATCAATCGTTCGATACGATAGCAACAGGCTAAACAATAGGTATGCTAACGTGACAAACACAAACAAAGAGCTGAGAATGGGCCTGACGTAACATAGAATTATTAAAGAAAACAATTACGTAAATAACACGTTTATAAAATCATCGGTGTCACTCCAATTCATTAAATCCATCGATCGTTCTTTGTCAACAATGGGTGCGCGCGGCTGAGGGCGCTTGCACTTCAAAATATTCCACAGGCTCATATAACGATAGATAAACTATATTTCAAATAACTATAATATAAGCAATAATATTATCAAACCATCCGTGCACTTTAAATCCATTAAATCCATCGATCAAATTCCTCGTCCTTTGTCAACATCGCCACACGTGCGCCCTGACGTCAGCCTCGTCTTTATTCCACAGATCTACCGTATTTTCCGGACTATAAGTCGCTCCGGAGTATAAGTCGCACCAGCCATAAAATGCCCCAAAAGTGAAAAAAAACATACATAAGTCGCTCCGGAGTATAAGTCGCATTTTGGGGGGCAATTTATTTGACAAAATCCCACACCAAAAACAGTCATGAATGAGCAACAACAGGCTAAACGATAGCAACAACAGGCTAAACGATAGGTATGCTAACGTGACAAACAGAAACAAAGAGCTGAGAACGGGCCTGATGTAACATATAGAGTGATTAAGGACAACTATTACATGAATAACATGTTTATAAAACCATTGGTGTCACTCCAATTCATTAAATCCATCGATCATTCGATACGATAGCAACAGGCTAAACGATAGGTATGCTAACGTGACAAACACAAATGAGGAGCTGAGAACGGGCCTGACGTAACATATAGAGTGATTTAGGACAACCATTACATAAATAACATGTTTATAAAACCATCGGTGTTACCCCAATTCATTAAATCCATCGATCGTTCTTTGTCAACAATGGCTGCGCGTGGCTGAGGGCGCTTGCACTTCAAAATATTCCACAGGCTCATATAACGATAAACTATATTTCAAATAACTATAATATAAGCAATAATATTATCAAACCATCCGTGCACTTTAAATCCATTAAATCCATCGATCAAATTCCTCGTCCTTTGTAAACATCGCCGCGCGTGCGCCCTGACGTCAGCCTCGTCTTTATTCCACAGATCTAGTATATAACTATATTGTAGCGTTAACAAAGTACAAGGATAGACGTAGGTTTGGTAAACGGCTCTTTAATCCACAAAACAAACTTCCAAGCGTGTGGCGGCGTGGACTTCCAGAGACGATAGCTCCATGGCAGAGGACCGGGCGTGCGTAATGGTCATGTCCGAGCGCCATGCACCGCGGACAGCCACTCGACCGAGCGCCGGCCCCCGACTCAGTAGAGTAGGACCGGGCGTGCGTAAAAGCCATAATAGTTTTTCAAACCTTCTATGTCACTCCAAATCCTTAATTCCTTTAAACTCTTTGTCCTCCGTGTCACTTAGAAATGATCACCGCTAATGATGCCGGTCGTCCTTACGTGGGTCGCGCCGCGCGGTGCCACTGACGTCACTTAAAATAGTAATCCATTGGTACATCACGGTTCTCCAAACTTTCTTTCTGCTGCTCGATTACTGTTTTCAGCTGCATATTTTACAACTTGAAGTTTGTAACTTGCAAAATATGACTTTCTTTTTGGTGCCATTTTTCTTAAGCCCACCCAGTTGATGAGTCACGACCAACGGTGAAATTTAAAGCGCCCACATCCAGTTTCTTCTGAAAATATATATTTTTTTAAATGTAGTTTTTTGTTTTGTTTATTTGGTTGTTTTATCAAAGACAAATTCTGCTTTATTGTCGATTTTTTTTTCATATACCAAGACACACTCAGAGATTGAAATTACGTTCCCACTATCCCTCGGTGAGATAGTACACGTATCCATACAAGCAACACAAAAAAAAACCCAAGAAGGCATAAATAATGAATAAATAAGAGTGTTGAATAAATGATAAATAAACAAATAATAATAAATAATAATAATAAATATAAGAGGAGCAAACAGACAGTGGACTTGGATATGGTGCTTTAAAGTGTTAATTGCTTTATTTGATGTTTTCTCTATTTTTTGTTTTAATATGTTCAAGATAAAGATATAAAAGCATGTTAAGTGATCAACTATACTAAAAATAACATGGGAAGTGGTCAACTATACTTTTAAGTGATGCCTTAATGATCAAGTAAAAATTTGTGGAAAAAAAACATATAAGTCGCTCCTGAGTATAAGTCGCCCCCACCCAAACTATGAAATAAAACGCGACTTATAGTCCGGAAATTACGGTATAACATAAATAACAAGTTTATCGAACCATCTGTGTCACTCCAGATCATTAAATATCCTGACTCCGGAAGTCAGTGAATGGAACTCTGTCAGTGAGGCTCCAATTTTTCCACAGCCATAGTGCGCCCTCGTGCATTTTAAAGTGAAAATAACATGTGAAGTGATCAACTATACTAGTAAGTAAAGTTAATGATCAAGTAAAAATTTGTGAATTACACATATAAGTCGCTCCTGAGTACCGTAATTTCCGGACTATAAGCCGCGACTTTTTTCCAAAATTTTGAACCCTGCGGCTTATAGTCAGGTGCGGCTTATATAAGATTTTTTTTCGTGATTTTTGTGATGACGTGATCACTTTTATACACTCGTAAAAAGGCTGTGGACCACTGTTGTGCGGTATCTTGAAGAAAAAAAACAACAAAAATACTATTTTGAAACACTACAATGGTTGCTGCTTATTCTGGCTGTGTTGCTTGTGACTATTATGAGCTTTAGTAGGAATGCACGCTAGGTGACCTGCGTCAAAGGGCTCTAAACCCTTTCTCTTACTTACTCTGCCATGTGACTCAGCGATTACACAAAGCAGTGGCGCTGTTTGGACCATCTGCATTGTATTAAAACCCAATCAATCAGCATTTAAATTAAATTCTTCTGACATTTTGCTCACCAAAAATAAGTTGTAATGAATGTGAACTTTAATGCATTTTATTCAGAAGGTTACTTTGAACCCTCAGGCTTAAATGGCGGCGCGGCGTATTTATGAATTTTTACGGCTTTCTGTGTACTGTCTTTCTTTGTAAAAAACTCATGTGCACGTGCGGCTTATAGTCCGGTGCGGCTTATGTAAGAAAAAAACTAAAATATCCCTGAATTTTAGCTGGTGCGGCTTATAGTCCGGTGCGGCTTATAGTCCGGAAATTACGGTATATGTTGCCCCCCCACCCAAACTATGAAAAAAAAACGCGACTTATAGTCTGAAAAATACGGTAGTTATTAACAGTTGAACTCAGATTTAATGTTGTCAATCATGTTCAAAATGGTAAAACATTGAGAGCCCACTGAAGCACCAATAAAGCACTTCATGACATTGGATGATGGTCTTTTTACATTTTTATAACAGGTTATGTATTAATTCATTAAAAAAAGTATATGTTTTATGTCTCCTTCAGAGTCCAGAAGAGGTGTTCATGGAGATTAGGCGCCCTTTGGAATGGCACTGTAAACAGATGGATCACTTTGTGGGCCTCAACTTCAGTGCCAACTTCAACTTTGCACTTGTGGGCCACCTACTCAAAGGTAAAAACTCCCACTGAGGGAATATTATGAGGGAGTGATTTGCATAGCCTTTAGGCTGGTGAGAAGCCACAATCACAATTAAGTTTTGAGTAACTGTCCAACCCTAGTGCTAGTGCTACTGCCTAGTATAACCAGCTCAGTGGCCTTGTGGTATGAGTGTCCGCCCTGACTGGGAGGTCGTGGGTTCGATCCCCAGCCGAGTCATACCAAAAAGACTATAAAATGGAACCCGATGCCTCCCTGCTTGACACTCAGCATTAAGGGTTGGATTGGGGATGCTGTGAGGAGCTGCGCCCCACAGTCATTACTAGCAATGTATAGCTTCGACTATGGAAGCTCGTCTGAGGACGACCTAACTAGTGCCGACATTCCACTCCAAAAGTATTGAAACAGAAGCAATTCCTTTTGACTACAGAATTTGTTTATCAAGCATTGAATATAAGACCTGAGATGTACATATTAGCTTTGACTTCCAATTGGATCAGATAGAAGGTAAGGTTAGGGGCATTAATATATTTAGGCAATAAATAGCGCTGAATTTCTACATTCATTTTTAAATGTGTCTTTTGCCTATGTAGATGATTGCGTGTCACAGAACATTCATCAAATCTATTAATCAGTTGAACATTGAAAATTTTGGATACTCATGCTTATGCCATCTGTATTTTTGGTAATGCATTTCCAGGCTACAGACATCCATCAGCCACCACAGTAGCAAGAACAGTGAGAATCCTGCACACGCTGTTGGCTCTTATCAGCAAGCACCTGAAATGTGACAAGTTTGAAGTGAACACCCAGAGCGTGGCTTATTTGGCTGGTATATAACAAATAGGTCTATTTTAGATTTGCCTTGCCTTTATTTGTAAAAAATTTAATGTGGTTCTTTGTAGCACTGCTTACTGTTTCTGAAGAGGTCCGAAGTCGTTGCAGCCTCAAACACAGGAAGTCACTGCTGATTTCAGACCTCTCAGTGGACCCCGTACCAATGGACACCTACTCTACTCTTATCAGTGATCCCAGCTGCAGGTAAGCTGGATAGACGGTAAACTGAAGCTTTGGTTGTCCAATAAGCCAACTGCATTACATTAAAAATGTATGTAAATCTTGGTCAAATGCAAAATGTAGTTGGTGGTATTTCTGACTTTAAAAAGTCTCAAAATAAAGGTGATCGAAAATACCAGTCGGCTACGGAGGGCTTTGATCCTAAATACCAAAATTTCACAAAGTTTGGACACTCCCGCCCCATTCTAAACTGTTTGACAAGCCTTGTGATGCAAGTAAAACTGCAAGGAGACATACAAAATATATTTTACACAGTTCATAATTTCTGAAGACATACAAAATATACTTTACACAGTTTATAATTTCTGACAGACATATGACCTGAGCTTTCATGTCAACTAGCTATGATCACATTTGTCCTTCCCCCCCCCAATTCCTCACAGACCACTGCGAGAAACACAACCATGGACATCCCCTCAGTTTTCAGAGCGCTATCTTTCAGCTCATTACCCCACAGTGGGGCAGATCAGCCCACGTACACGCAAGTCAATGAGTCTGGACATGGGTCAGCCTTCACAAGCTACTACAAAGAAGCTTTTGGGTACAACCTAATTCCTACCACATCAATGATTTTTCCCCGTACGTATTCAGTAGATACATTTTCTTGTTGTTGCATGTTTTTTAGGCACCAGGAAGAGCTTTGATCATCTCATATCCGACTCCAAAGCACCAAAGAGATCTGAGATGGAATCAGGCATGACAACACCGCCTAAAATGAGGCGGGTTGCCGAAAACGATTATGAAATGGGTATGTTAGATTCAGGAATTTCCTTTGTTTCATGTAATGGTTTGCTTACACATTTCATGTCATTCATAAATTCAGAGACACAAAGAATTGGAAACTCTCATCTTCGCAAAGTGTCTGTCTCCGAGTCCAATGTTCTGCTGGACGAGGAGGTGCTAACTGACCCTAAGATCCAGGCTCTCCTTCTCACTGTGCTGGTGAGGAATTGTACTGTGTTCTGTTAGTTACGCAGTCCTCCTTACCTTTGCTAACGGTTCATTGCTGTCATATTTACCAGGCCACCCAGGTTAAATACACCACGGATGACTTTGATCAGCGAATTCTTTATGAGTATTTGGCTGAAGCGAGTGTTGTCTTCCCAAAGGTTTTTCCAGTTGTGTAAGTAACCAACCTATATGCTTACAGTCCATCTTCATCTAGTTTAAGCATTTGCTGAAGCACCGTGTGACAGGATAAGCACACCTTGTACACGTAACACCAGTAGCAGCAGTGTGTGGATATCGTAATATAGTTTGTTTATAGTCTTAAGATGATTTTTTTTTTTTTTTTTGTGAGAGAATTTTCCAAAGTTAGTAAGATTCTTGCTAGATGCAAGTAATTTCTACATGAATATAACCTCTGAGAGCAAGTTTAGAATATTTTAACAAAGTTCCAAATGTTTTAGTTGTTTATGTTGAAAAAAAGACCAGTTCAGGGTGTACCCTGCCTACCGCCCTGGGTCAGGCTCTGGGACTCCCAACTCTATTTATAAAATGAATTCCATCACCTGTCGTTGCTGGAACAAATTGGTGTGCCTCCAAATTTGAGAGGGTCAAATAAACACATGGCAAACTAATTTGTCAGTTTAATAACATAAAAGGAAATAAAACCATTGACTCTGCACCATGTAGTTTGAGCATTAGCTAACATCTCGTGTATGATCGAGTTCACGCATGCATGTGTGTCTTTGTCCTTAGTCACAACTTGTTGGACTCCAAGATCAACACTGTGCTGTCCATGTGCCAGGACACAAACCTCCTGAACCCTGTTCATGGCATTGTCCAGAGTGTGGTGTATCACGAGGAGTCACCACCACAGTACCAGCCCTCCTATTTACAAAGTAAGATATACTAGTGGCCTCATGTGTTTTCTCTGCAATGTGGTTCCAAGTGACATTGTTCCAAATGTGTACCGTAATTTCCGGACTATAAGCCGCGACTTTTTTCCAAAATTTTGGACCCTGCAGCTTATAGTCAGGTGCGGCTTATATAAGATTTTTTTCATGATTTTTGTGATGACTTGATCACTTTTACTCTTAACACTATTATATACAGTAAAAGCTACAAAACAAACTGACAAATAACACGTTTTCAAATCAGACGAGTAAAAACTGGTCAAATATTTAAAAAAAAGATATTAGTAAAAGTGAAGACAATTTGCAATTCTAGTAATGACACACAAATTTGATGCACAATTTGTCTTCGCGGGCCACATAAAATGATGTGGCGGGCCGTATCTGGCCCCCGGGCCTTGAGTTTGACACCTGTGCTCTAAACCCTTTCTCTTACTCTGCCATGTCACTCAGAGATTACACAAAGCAGTGGCGCTGTTTGGACCACCTGCATTGTATTAAAACCCAATCAATCAGCATTTAAATTCAATTCTTCTGACATTTTGCTCACCAAAAACAAGTTGTAATGAATGTGAACTTTTAATGCATTTTATGCAGAAGGTTACTTTGAACCTTAAACGGCGGCGCGGCGTACTTATAGATTTTTACGGCCTCCGGCCTCCAGGTGGCGCTCTAGCAGGAAGCAAGAGCGAGACAGGCGAAGAAGAGATAATGCGCCGAAGAAGACGTGCTAGTTTGTGTTTACATTTCGCGCATCACGCAGAACGCGATCAAGACGGACATTACTGAAAGGAAGCCTTTATACACAAACCGTCATCATGGGGGACAAAATAAATGCATATGATGCCGCTTTTAAGCCAAAGGCAGTCGATGTTGCTAACATTATCTTGTGTCTACTCTGGAGCGTACTTATGGATTTTTATGGCCTCCGGTCTCCAGGGGGCACTCTAGCAGGAAGCAAGAGCGAGACAGACGAAGAAGAGATAATGCGCCGAAGAAGACGTGCCAGTTTGTGTTTTGATCGTCTCGCGCATCACGCACACACCCGCATTCACACAAAGACAGGAAGCTTTTATACACAAACCGTCATTATGGGGGGACAAAAGAAATGCATACGATGCCGCTTTTAAGCTATACGTGTCGCTCGCTAGTTTAATGTAATTTAGCGCTTCGTGCATGAATAAGATTAGCATGAAAAGACTCTCTTCACACTCGAAAAAATGCACAAAACCGACGACGAAAGAGAGACTGAGAAAGTGTGAGGCGAAGGATATCTAACGCTATTCCAATCGGACACTAAGGAGGAAGACTTCGTTGGTTTCAGTGCACAGGAGGAAGATGAAGAGGGCTCTTTTTTTACTTTTACTGGTATGTTTTTTTTAACCAGCCCTGTTAGTGCTGTGCTACCGTGTTGCTGCTGTTTTGCTGCTGTGTTACCGCCGCGTCTCAATGACTTTGCTGTGTTACTTCCGTGTTGCTGCGGTATTACTGCCGCGTCACAGGCAGTGTTTGGAAAGAAATGTTAAGGTATGTTATTAAAGCTTTAAAAAAACTTTCTGTGTCCAGTCTTTCTTTGCTAATAACTCGCGTGCACACTTCTGCGTTGCTGCGGTAGTACTGCTGCGTCACAGGCAATGTTTAGAAAGACATGTTCAAGTATGTTATTAAAACGTTAAAAAGGCTTTCTATGTACTGTCTTTCTTTGTAAAAAAAACTCGTGTGCACGTGCGGCTTATACTCCGGTGAGGCTTATGTAAGAAAAAAACTGAAATATCCCTGAATTTTAGCTGGTGCGGTTTATAATCCGGTGCGGTTTATAGTCCGGCAATTACGGTAATGTGGAACTGAGATGCAAAGCAGAGCTATTGAAACTCCCCAACCCTGTCTATCACGTTCTCTGTTACATTGCCCTTGCTAATCTCCTTTCTTTTATTAGGTTTTGGTTTTAATGGACTTTGGAGATTTGCTGGTCCTTTCTCAAAGGTGAGAGGGATTTTTGTTATAGTCTGTGTTAATTAGACCAACTCCCCTATACCTAGGTTTGCTTGCTTGCCAAAACATTACATGAGCTATGGAACATGCATTTCAAACTTAAAGGGAGAGTAAAATGAGCCAATTTACGTATGAGATAAAACTGTATTAAAAATTATGTCAGTCCTACAATTCCCCCCTGAAAAAAAAAACTCAGAAGAGATTTAACAGTCCTTTAGAACAGAAGGGCGGTACACTTACTGACGCCCACTTTATGGGCGGAGTTTGCTTGATTTGACAGATCAGCCTGACTACGTCACGAAAGGAAGAAATCACAATTTCCACATTGGAAATAATTTTACAGACAATAGCTTAAAATGTCCAAAAACGGCTATCAATTGGTGCCAATGTTTACATGGACATCTCTATTTATGACTACTTCAACATATCACAAGGATTAGCCTCTCTGTGGCTGACTTAAGAGAAATGAGCAGCTTCTCTGCAGCTGAAATGCTCTATCATGTCTATTTCCTTTCACCAGTATGTTGGTAACATACGCAAACGCAACGCGTTCCAAGAGGCTTTATGCCAGCTGAGTACATAAGGTATATAAGTCGTTAGACAGTTGATTTAGATTAGTGAGGGTTCATTTGACTTGCATTTCCCTTGAAGTACACGTGTGGGGTACCACCTCCGCTGCCTATCCGAAAAGCAGGTGCTTTAAACGGCCACACTCAGTGTCTGCCTTTATTAATATTAGTAATAAAAAATTATTAATAACAATTTCATCACAAAACTTTGCTGATGTAATGAATGCAAAAGTGTGACTTTTTCTTAAATGAACACTTTTTGCATTGTCTTAATTTCCGCATTTAATTATTATGCTG
This sequence comes from Syngnathus scovelli, assembly GCF_024217435.2. Classification (NCBI taxonomy): domain Eukaryota; kingdom Metazoa; phylum Chordata; class Actinopteri; order Syngnathiformes; family Syngnathidae; genus Syngnathus; species Syngnathus scovelli. The sequence goes on along the minus strand of NC_090853.1, from coordinate 14,747,469 downwards.
TTTTTTTTGGTTCCATGTACTCCTTGCAATGTGCTCACGTACTCATCATTGCTTTATGATGCGAATATTGAGTTTTCCGATTGTGTGAGTGGTCATTGGACCAAGTCTACTGCAGAGTGCGAGTGAAAACTTAAAAAAAGAAGAAAAGAAACCTAAAGATGAAAATTTACAAATACAAACGTGTCAGCCAGCTCGTGACTCTTCTAAGGAAAGATTGGGAGCACCTGGGTTCCAGTGAGGAGGCCGACCCTTCAGCTGAGTGTGGCCATTTAAAGCACCTTCTTTTCAGATAGGCGGCAGAGGTGGTACCCCCATACATGGACTTCAAAGAAACCCTTACCAAAAGGAAGGAATCCAAGGCACTGTCTTTATGGAAAAATATAAAAAGCCTTTATTTGGACATGGCTATAATGGTTAAAAGATAGTTAAGGCAGACATCCATACGTAGCGGTGCGAAGGAAACTTACCAATTTCATTTGAATATATAACGACATATAAACAATTCTGCTTACATAAAGCCTCTCGGATTGCATCGTTTTTGCGTATGACTGGTGAAAGGAAGTAGACGTGACAGGACACTTCAACTGCAGAGAGGCTACTCATTTCTCTTAAATCAGCCACGGAGAGGCTAATCCTTGTGATACATGTTGAAGTAGTCATAAGTAGAGATGTCCATAGAAATGTTAGTGCCAATTTATAGCTGTTTTGGGGCATTTTAAGCGATAGTCTTTACAGTGATTTCCAATGGGGGAATTGTGATCACTTCCTTTCTTGACTTCATCAACCAGGAAGGGGATGGATGTGTGGCCTTATTCCTCGTTTAAAGCGGGTGTTTTTAAAGGCATTCGTTGTTTCATTATTTCTCCAAAATGAATGGATAAAATAGAAAATGCTAACATTTTTCATTTTCCTGATTAACCCGAAAAAATACATAAACTCGACTTATTTAGGTAAAAATGAACCATCCTCATTTTACTCCCTTTAAATGTTCTCTCCACCCCATAGCAAACCCAAATACCAGACTATGCTGAGCTGATTGTCAAGTTCCTTGAGGCATTGATTGACAGCTACCTGCCAGCAGCTGAGGAGGAGCGAGGGGAAGAGCAGTTACGAACGCCCACTTCCCCTTATCCACCCGCCAGCCAGAGCCAGCTCAGCATCACTGCCAACCTCAACCTATCGAACTCCATGACCTCCCTGGCCACTTCGCAACACTCACCAGGTCTCGCGCACATGATGCACACACATATACAATGCACACACGCACACAGAATGCTAGCTTCCTAAAAAAGATTTGACATAGTGCAGTGAAGCAAGATGGTTCAATGTAAACTAATTTATATAAACTGCTATGACAGTATTTTCCTCTTTCACATCCCTTTGGAGGAATACCAACCCAATGGTTTTTGCAGAATTTTTTAAACTTGGTTATTTAACAAGGTTTTCGAGCATGAACTGCCCTTTTTTTCTTATGATGGCACTACATCGCTGGCAGGATGAGGTGGTTGACGGCAGAATGAACGTTCCATTACCGTATTGGCCCGAATATAAGACGACCCTGATTATAAGACGACCCCCTCTTTTTCAAGACTCAAGTTTGAAAAAATACTTTTTGAACACCAAATTTAATTTTTATACAGAAAATAATTACAGTACATCTGAAACAAATGATTATAACATTGTATTCGAGAGAAAAAAAACATGTTATTTTGCCTTATTCAAATCATGCAAAAACTGTCTATAGCATCTTAATATCTGAACATTTAAATATGTAAACTAAAGTGCAATCACATTTGTAAACGAATAGCTTCTGGTTTTTGAAATGGAAATAAACCTACTGTTTTTGTTGGGGAGCCTGAGGACTGTTGGCTCGGATGGTTATGCTCTTTTCGCCCCCGGCTGTCGGTCAGAACACAGGAGAGAAGACGTGGTTCAGTTTTGATTGCTTTACTGAGTTATTGGCAAAAAAAGTAACGGGCACTTTGGCTCCTAGGGTCGTACAGGCAAACTGGCAAAAGGGTATAGGCACAGATTTGTTCGTAAGAGCAGGTATGTGTAGTGTACATGGGTGAGTGTTTGGGTGTGTGAATGTGATTCTTGTGTGAAGAGTGTGTGTGGTTTGTGGGGTGTGTGTGTGGTTCTGCAACAGACAGAAATACAGCACATAAGTCAACGCTCAACTTCTGATGTCACCCAACACTAGTAGACGGCACACATTACATAACTAACTGCGCGTAACGGTTCCGCTATACTAAATAACCATAAATGAAATACTCTCGGCAACACACCAAACATACCGTATTTTTTGCACCAAAAGGCGCACTGGATTATAAGGCGCACCCTCATTGAATTTTTTATTGTAGAAATTATTTCATATATAGGGCGCATTAAAAGGCGCATAAAATAGAAGCTATACTACAAAAAACTGAGGTTGACTAGGGTTGCGGTATGCATCCACTTACCAATAACCAATGAGCCCTCTGTAAACAATCGCGTTTCTCAAACTATCCCCTATAAAATGATCGGAACTGACTAAAGTTCGATCTAACACATTGGTACTGCTTACTTATGTTTCCCTTCCATATCGATCCGTAAATTTACTCGAAACATTAACGGAGCAGCCTATTTTGAGATGAAATAACCTCGTGCGTATAGCAGCTATCATTATAGCATTAGCCACCCGCAAACTCCCATGAGCCTTAGCTCGCAGACTCCCATGAGCCTCAGCAAAGTGTCGTGGCAGCCCCCTGTAAACAATCGCGTTTCTCAAACTATCTCCTATAAAATGATCGAAACTGAATAAAGTTTGATATAACACATTGGTACTGCTTACTTATGTTTCCCTTCCATATCGATCCGTAAATTTACTCGAAACATTAACGGAGCAGCCTATTTTGAGATGAAATAGCCTCGTGCATCATCCTATCATTATAGCATTAGCAACCAGCAAACTCCCATGAGCCTCAGCTCGCAGACTCCCATGAGCCTCAGCTCGCAGACTCCCATGAGCCTCAGCAAAGTGTCGTGGCAGCCCCCTGTAAACAATCACGTTTCTCAAACACTCCCATAAAAGTGATCGGAACCGACTAAAGACTGATTTAACACATTGGTGCTGCTTATTTATGATTCCGTTGAATATTGATCCGTAAACGTACTCGAAAACATTAACGGAACAGCCTATTTTGAAATGAAATAGCCTCGCGGGTAACAACAGCTATTCAGTGACGCCCCCGACCACGGTTACCGTAATGCTGGGAAGCAATGCGACCTTGTAATTTACTAGTCGTACTAAAACATACTGAAACATTTTGGCAGAGCGCTGTGTACAACCAGTATGGATCAACAAATTCATCAATTGATCCATATATAAGGCGCTCTGCATTATAAGGCGCACTGTGTTTTTTTTTAGTAAATTTAAAATTTTTAAGTGCGCCTAATAGTGCGGAAAATACGGTAAGTCATTGAGACATCAAAATACGTTTACTGGCGACTGTTTGTCGCCGTGGCGCTGCGTAACGGCTACTCATACGATGCGAGGAAAACTTAAAGGAGCGCGCCGAAGCTATCAATCAAATGGCACACACACGAAACAAACCGCGATCAGACAAACGGCACAACAGTAGACAGTAGTAACAATGAAATGTATATACCGTATTGGCCCAAATATAAGACGACCCTGATTATAAAACGACCCCCTGTTTCTCAAGATTCAAGTTTGAAACAATAGAAAATAGTTACATCTGAAACAAATGATTATAACAATATATTCGAGAGAAAAAGCATGTTATTTTGCCTCATTCAAATCATGCAAAAACGGTCTATCACATCTTAATATCTGAACATTTAAATATGTAAAATAAAGTGCAATCACATTTGTAAACTAGAAAATGCAATTTCTGGAGAAATTGCGTGTGAAGGTGAAGACTTTGAATCACTTCTTGGGGAATGATGCCGAATGAAAAGATGAACAGTTGAAAGTTGGAATGGGTTGAATCGGTCAAAAAATTTAGAAATTAGAGGTGAAAAATGGAATTTTGTGAAATTTTGTCGAAATTTTTAACGTGAAAACGTGAAATTTTTGAATTTGGGAATTTTGGGAATGTCGAGAATCATTCCGAATGTGGTTTGAATTTGCTGAATGAGGTGAATTTAAAAGGGGAATGACGTAAAAGTGAAATGTCGAATCTGCCATTGAGAATGAATGGGGAAAAATTTGTCGTAAATTCGCGAATTTTGCGAAATCGGAAAATTTTCGGAACGAGAAAAATGGAAGCGCTCATCTCGTGAATATTTGGAATACGTCAAAAGTGGAACGGAGTGAATCGGATGAATTATGTGGAAGAAGAAGCGGGACAAAAAAGTGGCGGGAATAAAATAGAAGAATAATAATAACTAGAAAATGCAATTTCTGGAGAAATTGCGTGTGAAGGCGAAGACTTTGAATCACTTCTTGGCGAATGCTGGCGAATTATGCTGAAACGAGTTGAATTACTTGAGAAATGTAGAAAATAGAGGTGAAAAACGGAATTTTGGAGAATTTGGTGGAATTTCAGAATTTTAGAGAATTTGGTTGAGTTTAAAATCTTAAAATGTGGAATTTATGGCAAGTGGAAATTTGGGGAATAAGTAGGAAAAAGATGAAGAGTTGAAAGTTGGAATGAGTTGAATCGGTTGAACAATGTGAAAATTAGAGTAGAAAAACACATTTTTGGAGAATTTGGTTGAATTTCAAATTTCAAAATTTGGAATTTTTTGTAAGGGGAAGTTGTGGAATAGGTAAGCAAAAGATGAAGAGTTGAAAGTTGGAATGGGTTGAATCGGTAGAGAAATGTAGAAATGAGAGTAGAAAAACGAAATTTTGGAGAATTTGGTTGAATTTCAAATTTGGGATTTTTGGTAAGTGGGAAGTTGTGTAATACGTAGGCAAAAGATGAAGAGTTGAAAGTTGGAATGGGTTGAATCGGTTGAAAAATGTACAAATTAGAGTCGAAAAACGAAATTTTGCAGAATTTGGTTGAATTTCAAATTTGAAATTTTTGGTAAGTGGGAAGTTGTGAAATAGGTAAGCAAAAGATGAAAAGTTGAAAGTTGGAATGGATTGAATCGGTTGCACAATGTAAAGATTAGAGTAGAAAAACAAAATGTTTGAGAATTTGGTTGAATTTCAAATTTTTAATTTTTAATTTTTGGTAAGTGGGAAATTGTGGAATAGGTAGGCAAAAGATGAAGAGTTGAAAGTTGGAATGGGTTGAATCGGTTGAACAATGTAGAAATTACAGTAGAAAAACGAAATTTTGGAGATTTTGGTTGAATTTCAAATTTGGAATTTTTGGTAAGTGGGAAGTTGTGGAATAGGTAGGCAAAAGATGAAGAGTTGAAAGTTGGAATGGGTTGAATCGGTTGAACAATGTAGAAATTAGATTAGAAAAACGAAATTTTGGAGAATTTGGTTGAATTTCAAATTTGGAATTTTTGGTAAACGGGAAGTTGTGGAATAGGTAGGCAAAACATGAACAGTTGAAAGTTGGAATGAGTTGAATCGGTTAAAAAATGTAGAAATTAGAGTAGAAAAACAAAATTTTTGAGAATTTGGTTGAATTCCAAATTTGGAATTTTTGGTAAGTCGGAAGTTGTGGAATAGGTAGGCAAAAGATGAAGAGTTGAAAGTTGGAATGGGTTGAATCGGTTGAACAATGTAGAAATTAGAGTAGAAAAACAAAATGTTGGAGAATTTGGTTGAATTTCAAATATGGAATTTTTGGTAAGTGGGAAGTTGTGGAATAGGTAGGCAAAAGATGAAGAGTTGAAAGTTGGAATGGGTTGAATCGGTTGAACAATGTAGAAATTAGATTAGAAAAACGAAATTTTGGAGAATTTGGTTGAATTTCAAATTTGGAATTTTTGGTAAACGGGAAGTTGTGGAATAGGTAGGCAAAACATGAACAGTTGAAAGTTGGAATGAGTTGAATCGGTTAAAAAATGTAGAAATTAGAGTAGAAAAACAAAATGTTGGAGAATTTGGTTGAATTTCAAATATGGAATTTTTGCTAAGTGGGAAGTTGTGGAATAGGTTGGCAAAACATGAACAGTTGAAAGTTGGAATGAGTTGAATCGGTTGAAAAATGTAGAAATTAGAGTAGAAAAACAAAATTTTTGAGAATTTGGTTGAATTCCAAATTTGAAAATTTGGAATTTTTCATAAGTTGGAAGTTGTGGAATAGTTAGAAAAAGATGAACAGTTGAAAGTTGGAATGGGTTGAATCGGTTGAAAAACGTAAAAGTTAGAGTGGAAAAACGAAATTTTGGAGAATTTGGTTGAATTTCAAATTTGGAATTTTTGGTAAGTGGGAAGTTGTGGAATAGGTAGGCAAAAGATGAACAGTTGAAAGTTGGAATGAGTTGAATCGGTTGAACAATGTAGAAAAAATTGGAATGATGTAAATGTGAAATGTCGAATCTGCCATTAAGAATGAATGGGGAAAAAATTGTCGTAAGTTCGCGAATTTTGCGAAATCGGAAAATTTTCGGAACGAGAAAAATGGAAGCGCTCATCTCGTGAATATTTGGAATACGTCAAAAGTGGAACGGAGTGAATCGGATGAATTATGTGGAAGAAGAAGCGGGACAAAAAAGTGGCGGGAATAAAATAGAAGAATAATAATAACTAGAAAATGCAATTTCTGGAGAAATTGCGTGTGAAGGCGAAGACTTTGAATCACTTCTTTGGGAATGATGCCGAATGATGTTGAAATGAGTTGAATTTCTTGAGAAATGTGGAAAATAGAAGTGTAATACTAAATTTTGGAGAATTTGGTTGAATTTCAAATTTGAAGTTTGGAATTTTTGGTAAGTGGGAGGTTGTGGAATAGGTAGGCAAAAGATGAACAGTCAAATGTTGGAACGGGTTGAATTGGTTAAAAAATGTAGAAGTTGGAGCAAATATTGAATCCCCATAGAGAATGAATGGGAATTAAAAGAAAAAATAATTGCGCCAAAATATTGTAAAATTTGGAACAAAACGAAAAAAAACAGCTTCAGGAGGTTCACCTTTGGGGTTAAAATGTTGAAACGGGTTCAATCGGACAAAAAATGCAAAAGTTAGCGACTAATGTAGCTATTTAGGGCAGTTAATGTTGAAATAAGGTCACTTCCGGTTTGATTTGGGTCACTTCCGGTTTGATTAGAGGCACTTCCGGTCCAGCTGAGGTCACTTCCGGTTTATTTGGGGTCACTTCCGGTTTTAAAAGGTCACTTCCGGTTTAAAAAGGTCACTTCCGGTTTGATTTGGGGTCACTTCCGGTTTACCTAAGGTCACTTCCTGTTTACCTAAGGTCACTTGCGGCTTGATATGGGGCACTTCCGGTACATTCTGGGTTCATTGGGGGCACTTCAGGGTCAATCCAAGATGGCCGCCACACTGGAAGTGTGGGTGAAGGAGGTGAATATGGTAAGCATAAGGTAAACAAAGTGAATAAAGTTGGAATGGGTTGAATCGGTTGAAAAATGTGGAAAAAAGAGTAGAAAAACGAAATTGTAGAGAATTTTGGTAAGTGGAAAGTTGTGGAATAGGCAGGCAAAGGATGAACAGTTGAATGTTGGAACGGGTTGAATCGGTTAAAAAATGTAGAAGTGAGAGCAAATGTTGAATCCCCATAGAGAATGAATGGGAATCAAAAGAAAAAGCAATTGCGCCAAAATATTTTGAAATTTGGAACAAAACGTAAAAAAAAAGCTTCAGGAGGTTCACTTTTGGGGTTAAAATGTTGAAACGGGTTCAATCGGACAAAAAATGCAAAAGTTAGCGCCTAATGTAGCTATTTAGGGCAGTTAATTTTGAAATAAGTTCACTTCCGGGTTGATTTGGGTCACTTCCGGTCTATTTGGGTCACTTCCGGTTTGATTAGAGGCACTTCCGGTCTAGCTGAGGTCACTTCCGGTTTATTTGGGGTCACTTCCGGTTTAAAAAGGTCACTTCCGGTTTAAAAAGGTCACTTCCGGTTTGATTTGGGGTCACTTCCGGTTTACCTAAGGTCACTTCCTGTTTACCTAAGGTCACTTCCGGTTCGATTTGGGGCACTTCCGGTTCATTCTAGGGTCATTGGGAGCACTTCAGGGTCAATCCAAGATGGCCGCCACACTGGAAGTGGGGGTCAAGGGTTGAATTTTGTAAGCATAGTGGAAGTGGGGGTGAAGGTGGTGAATACGGTAAGGATGAGGTGACCAAAGTGAATAAAGTTGGAATGGGTTGAATCGGTTGAAAAATGTAGAAATTAGAGTAGAAAAACCAAATTTTGTAGAATTTGGTTGAATTTCAAAATTGAAAATTTGGAAATTTTGGTAAGTGGGAAGGTGTGGAATAGGTAGGCAAAAGATGAACAGTTGAAAGTTGGAATGGGTTGAATCGGTTGAAAAACGTAGAAGTTAGAGTAGAAAAACGATATTTTGGAGAATTTGGTTGAATTTCAAATTTGAAATTTTGGAATTTTTGGTAGGTGAGAAGTTGTGGAATAGGCAGGCAAAAGATGAACAGTTGAAAGTTGGAATGGGTTGAATCGGTTGAAAAATGTAGAAGTTAGAGTAGAAAAACGAAATTACGAAGAATTTGGTTGAATTTCAAATTTGAAAATTTGGAATTTTTTTGTAAGTGGGAAGTTGTGGAATAGGTAGGCAAAAGATGAACAGTTGGAAGTTGGAACGGGTTGAATCGGTCGAAAAATGTAGAAATTAGAGGTGAAAAACGAAATTTCGTGAAATTTTGTCGGAATTTTTAACGAGAAAACGTGAAATTTTTGAATTTGGGAATTTTGGGAATGTCGAGAATCATTCCGAATGTGGTTTGAATGTGCTGAATGAGGTGAATGTAAAAGGGGAATGACGTAAATGTGAAATGTCGAATCTGCCATTGAGAATGAATGGGGAAAAATTTGTCGTAAATTCGCGAATTTTGCGAAATCGGAAAATTTTCGGAACGAGAAAAATGGAAGCGCTCATCTCGTGAATATTTGGAATACGTCAAAAGTGGAACGGAGTGAATCGGATGAATTATGTGGAAGAAGAAGCGGGACAAAAAAGTGGCGGGAATAAAATAGAAGAATAATAATAATAATAATAATAATAATAGAGAATGGTGTAGAATAACATATGTGTGAAGGCCATCGCCTTCACACAACTAGAAAATGCAATTTCTGGAGAAATTGCGTGTGAAGGCGAAGACTTTGAATCACTTCTTGGGGAATGATGCCGAATGATGTTGAAATGAGTTGAATTTCTTGAGAAATGTGGAAAATAGAAGTGTAATACTAAATTTTGGAGAATTTGGTTGAATTTCAAATTTGAAGTTTGGAATTTGTGGTAAGTGGGAGGTTGTGGAATAGGTAGGCAAAAGATGAACAGTTGAATGTTGGAACGGGTTGAATCGGTTAAAAAATGTAGACGTGAGAGCAAATGTTGAATCTCCATAGAGAATGAATGGGAATTAAAAGAAAAAGCAATTGCGCCAAAATATTTTGAAATTTGGAACAAAACGAAAATAAATAGCTTCAGGAGGTTCACTTTTGGAGTTAAAATGTTGAAATGGGTTCAATCGGACAAAAAATGCAAAAGTTAGCGACTAATGTAGCTATTTAGGGCAGTTAATGTTGAAATAAGGTCACTTCCGGGGTGATTTGGGTCACTTCCGGTCTATTTGGGTCACTTCCGGTTTGAGTAGAGGCACTTCCGGTCTAGCCGAGGTCACTTCCGGTTTATTTGGGGTCACTTCCGGTTTAAAAAGGTCACTTCCGGTTTAAAAAGGTCACTTCCGGTTTGATTTGGGGTCACTTCCGGTTTACCTAAGGTCACTTCCTGTTTACCTAAGGTCACTTCCGGTTCGATTTGGGGCACTTCCGGTTCATTCTAGGGTCATTGGGAGCACTTCAGGGTCAATCCAAGATGGCCGCCACACTGGAAGTGGGGGTCAAGGGTTGAATTGTGTAAGCATAGTGGAAGTGGGGGTGAACGGGGTGAATATGGTAAGGATGAGGTGACCAAAGTGAATAAAGTTGGAATGGGTTGAATCGGTTGAAAAATGTAGAAATTAGAGTAGAAAAACCAAATTTTGTAGAATTTGGTTGAATTTCAAAATTGAAAATTTGGAAATTTTGGTAAGTGGGAAGGTGTGGAATAGGTAGGCAAAAGATGAACAGTTGAAAGTTGGAATGGGTTGAATCGGTTGAAAAACGTAGAAGTTAGAGTAGAAAAACGAAATTTTGGAGAATTTGGTTGAATTTCAAATTTGAAATTTTGGAATTTTTGGTAGGTGAGAAGTTGTGGAATAGGCAGGCAAAAGATGAACAGTTGAAAATTGGAATGGGTTGAATCGGTTGAAAAATGTAGAAACTAGAGGTGAAAAACGAAATTTCGTGAAATTTTGTCGGAATTTTTAACGTGAAAACGTGAAATTTTTGAATTTGGGAATTTTGGGAATGTCGAGAATCATTCCGAATGTGGTTTGAATGTGCTGAATGAGGTGAATTTAAAAGGGGAATGACGTAAATGTGAAATGTAGAATCTGCCATTGAGAATGAATGGGGAAAAATTTGTCGTAAAGTCGCGAATTTTGCGAAATCTGAAAATTTTCGGAACGAGAAAAATGGAAGCGCTCATCTCGTGAATATTTGGAATACGTCAAAAGTGGAACGGAGTGAATCGGATGAATTATGTGGAAGAAGAAGCGGGACAAAAAAGTGTGGAGAATAAAATATAATAATAATAATAACTAGAAAATGCAATTTCTGGAGAAATTGCGTGTGAAGGCGAAGACTTTGAATCACTTATTTGGGAATGATGCCGAATGATGTTGAAATGAGTTGAATTTCTTGAGAAATGTGGAAAATAGAAGTGTAATACTAAATTTTGGAGAATTTGGTTGAATTTCAAATTTGAAGTTTGGAATTTTTGGTAAGTGGGAGGTTGTGGAATAGGTAGGCAAAAGATGAACAGTCAAATGTTGGAACGGGTTGAATTGGTTAAAAAATGTAGAAGTTAGAGCAAATATTGAATCCCCATAGAGAATGAATGGGAATTAAAAGAAAAAATAATTGCGCCAAAATATTGTAAAATTTGGAACAAAACGAAAAAAAACAGCTTCAGGAGGTTCACCTTTGGGGTTAAAATGTTGAAACGGGTTCAATCGGACAAAAAATGCAAAAGTTAGCGACTAATGTAGCTATTTAGGGCAGTTAATGTTGAAATAAGGTCACTTCCGGTTTGATTTGGGTCACTTCCGGTTTGATTAGAGGCACTTCCGGTCCAGCTGAGGTCACTTCCGGTTTATTTGGGGTCACTTCCGGTTTTAAAAGGTCACTTCCGGTTTAAAAAGGTCACTTCCGGTTTGATTTGGGGTCACTTCCGGTTTACTTGAGGTCACTTCCTGTTTACCTAAGGTCACTTCCGGATTGATTTGGGGCACTTCCGGTCTATTTGGGTCACTTCCGGTTTGACTAGAGGCACTTCCGGTCTAGCTGAGGTCACTTCCGGTTAATTTGGGGTCACTTCCGGTTTAAAAAGGTCACTTCCGGTTTAAAAAGGTCACTTCCGGTTTGATTTGGGGTCACTTCCGGTTTACCTGAGGTCACTTCCTGTTTACCTAAGGTCACTTCCGGTTCGATTTGGGGCACTTCCGGTTCATTCTAGGTTCATTGGGAGCACTTCAGGGTCAATCCAAGATGGCCGCCACACTGGAAGTGGGGGTCAAGGGTTGAATTTTGTAAGCATAGTGGAAGTGGGGGTGAAGGTGGTGAATATGGTAAGGATGAGGTGACCAAAGTGAATAAAGTTGGAATGGGTTGAATCGGTTGAAAAATGTAGAAATTAGAGTAGAAAAACCAAATTTTGTAGAATTTGGTTGAATTTCAAAATTGAAAATTTGGAAATTTTGGTAAGTGGGAAGGTGTGGAATAGGTAGGCAAAAGATGAACAGTTGAAAGTTGGAATGGGTTGAATCGGTTGAAAAACGTAGAAGTTAGAGTAGAAAAACGAAATTTTGGAGAATTTGGTTGAATTTCAAATTTGAAATTTTGGAATTTTTGGTAGGTGAGAAGTTGTGGAATAGGCAGGCAAAAGATGAACAGTTGAAAGTTGGAATGGGTTGAATCGGTTGAAAAATGTAGAAGTTAGAGTAGAAAAACGAAATTACGAAGAATTTGGTTGAATTTCAAATTTGAAAATTTGGAATTTTTTTGTAAGTGGGAAGTTGTGGAATAGGTAGGCAAAAGATGAAGAGTTGGAAGTTGGAACGGGTTGAATCGGTCGAAAAATGTAGAAATTAGAGGTGAAAAACGAAATTTCGTGAAATTTTGTCGGAATTTTTAACGAGAAAACGTGAAATTTTTGAATTTGGGAATTTTGGGAATGTCGAGAATCATTCCGAATGTGGTTTGAATGTGCTGAATGAGGTGAATGTAAAAGGGGAATGACGTAAATGTGAAATGTCGAATCTGCCATTGAGAATGAATGGGGAAAAATTTGTCGTAAATTCGCGAATTTTGCGAAATCGGAAAATTTTCGGAACGAGAAAAATGGAAGCGCTCATCTCGTGAATATTTGGAATACGTCAAAAGTGGAACGGAGTGAATCGGATGAATTATGTGGAAGAAGAAGCGGGACAAAAAAGTGGCGGGAATAAAATAGAAGAATAATAATAACTAGAAAATGCAATTTCTGGAGAAATTGCGTGTGAAGGCGAAGACTTTGAATCACTTCTTGGGGAATGATGGCGAATGATGTTGAAATGAGTTGAATTTCTTGAGAAATGTGGAAAATAGAAGTGTAATACTAAATTTTGGAGAATTTGGTTGAATTTCAAATTTGAAGTTTGGAATTTGTGGTAAGTGGGAGGTTGTGGAATAGGTAGGCAAAAGATGAACAGTTGAATGTTGGAACGGGTTGAATCAGTTAAAAAATGTAGACGTGAGAGCAAATGTTGAATCTCCATAGAGAATGAATGGGAATTAAAAGAAAAAGCAATTGCGCCAAAATATTTTGAAATGTGGAACAAAACGAAAATAAATAGCTTCAGGAGGTTCACTTTTGGAGTTAAAATGTTGAAATGGGTTCAATCGGACAAAAAATGCAAAAGTTAGCGACTAATGTAGCTATTTAGGGCAGTTAATGTTGAAATAAGGTCACTTCCGGGGTGATTTGGGTCACTTCCGGTCTATTTGGGTCACTTCCGGTTTGAGTAGAGGCACTTCCGGTCTAGCCGAGGTCACTTCCGGTTTATTTGGGGTCACTTCCGGTTTAAAAAGGTCACTTCCGGTTTGATTTGGGGTCACTTCCGGTTTGATTTGGGGTCACTTCCGGTTTACCTGAGGTCACTTCCGGTTCATTTGGGGTCAATTCCGGTTTGATTTGGGGCACTTCCAGTTCATTCCGGGTTCATTGGGGCACTTCAGGGTCAATCCAAGATGGCCGCCACTCTGGAAGTGGGGGTCAAGGGTTGAATTGTGGAAGTGGGGGTGAAGGGGGTGAATATGGTAAGCATAAGGTGAACAAAGTGAATAAAGTTGGAATGGGTTGAATCGGTTGAAAAATGTAGAAATTAGAAGGGAAAAACTAAATTTTGGGAAAATTTGGTGTGAATTTCAAAATTGAAAATTTGGAAATTTTGCTAAGTGGGAAGGTGTGGAATAGGTAGGCAAAAGATGAACAGTTGAAAGTTGGAACGAGTTGAATCGGTGGAAAAATGTAGAAACTAGAAGTGAAAAACTAAATTTTGTGAAATTTTGCAAAATTTTGTGCAAATTTTAAAAGTGAAAACGTGACATTTTTGAATTTGGCAAGTTTGGGAATGTCCCCAATGTGATTTGAATGTGCTGAAATAAGTGAATTTCAAACTGGAACAACAAAAATGTGAAATGTTGAATCTGCCATTAAGAATGAATGGGGAAAAAAATGCCACAAAATCGTGAATTTTGTGAAAACGGAAAATTTTTCGAACAAAAAAAATGTAAGCAGCCGTGTCATGAATATTTGGAATAAGTGAAAAGTGGAACGGAGTGAATCGGTTGAAGTATGTGGAAGGAGTTAAGCGTCAAAAAAGTGAGCGGAATAAGTAGAATAATAATAATAATAACTAGAATTTGCAATTCCTGAAGAAATTGCGTGTGAAGGTGAAGAGGTTGAATAAATACTTGGGGAATGTTGCAGAATGATGTTGAAAAGAGTTGAATCGGTTGAAAAATGTAGAAATTACAAGGGAAAAAGGAAATTTGGGAAAATTGGGTGTGAATTTCAAAATTGAAAATTTGGAATTTTGGGTAAGTGGGAAGTTGTGGAATAGGTAGGAAAATGATGAACAGTTGAAAGGTGGAATGGGTTGAATAAGTTGAAAATGTAGAAATTAGAGTAGAAAAACAAAATTGTAGAGAATTTTTGGTAAGTGGGAAGTTGTGGAATAGGAAGGCAAAAGAGGAACAGTTGAAAGTTGGAACGAGTTGAATCGGTTAAAAAATGTAGAAGTTAGAGCAAATCTTGAATCCTAATAGAGAATGAATGGGAATTAAAAGAAAAAAAAATTGCACCAAAAGTTTCTGAAATTTGGAACAAAAGGAAAGAAACGGCTTCAGGAGGTTCACTTTTGGGGTTAAAATGTTGAAATGGGTTTAATCGGGCAAAATTTGCAAAAGTTAGCGCAAATGTAGGTATTTAGGGCACTTAATGTTGAAATATGGTCATTTCCGGTTTGATTTGGGTCACTTCCGGTTTGATTAGAGGCACTTCCGGTCCAGCTGAGGTCACTTCCGGTTTATTTGGGGTCACTTCCGGTTGAAAAAGGTCACTTCCGGTTGAAAAAGGTCACTTCCGGTTTGATTTGGGGTCACTTCCGGTTTACCTGAGGTCTTTTCCGGTTCATTTGGGGTCACTTCCGGTTTGATTTGGGTCACTTCCGGTCTATTTAGGTCACTTCCGGTTTGATTAGAGGCACTTCCGGTCTATTTAGGTCACTTCCGGTTTGATTAGAGGCACTTCCGGTCTAGCTGAGGTCACTTCCGGTTTATTTGGGGTCACTTCCGGTTTAAAAAGGTCACTTCCGGTTTGATTTGGGGTCACTTCCGGTTTGATTTGGGGTCACTTCCGGTTTACCTGAGGTCACTTCCGGTTCATTTGGGGTCAATTCCGGTTTGATTTGGGGCACTTCCAGTTCATTCCGGGTTCATTGGGGCACTTCAGGGTCAATCCAAGATGGCCGCCACTCTGGAAGTGGGGGTCAAGGGTTGAATTGTGGAAGTGGGGGTGAAGGGGGTGAATATGGTAAGCATAAGGTGAACAAAGTGAATAAAGTTGGAATGGGTTGAATCGGTTGAAAAATGTAGAAATTAGAAGGGAAAAACTAAATTTTGGGAAAATTTGGTGTGAATTTCAAAATTGAAAATTTGGAAATTTTGCTAAGTGGGAAGGTGTGGAATAGGTAGGCAAAAGATGAACAGTTGAAAGTTGGAACGAGTTGAATCGGTGGAAAAATGTAGAAACTAGAAGTGAAAAACTAAATTTTGTGAAATTTTGCAAAATTTTGTGCAAATTTTAAAAGTGAAAACGTGAAATTTTTGAATTTGGCAAGTTTGGGAATGTCCCCAATGTGATTTGAATGTGTTGAAATAAGTGAATTTCAAACTGGAACAACAAAAATGTGAAATGTTGAATCTGCCATTAAGAATGAATGGGGAAAAAAATGCCACAAAATCGTGAATTTTGTGAAAACGGAAAATTTTTCGAACAAAAAAAATGTAAGCAGCCGTGTCATGAATATTTGGAATAAGTGAAAAGTGGAACGGAGTGAATCGGTTGAAGTATGTGGAAGGAGTTAAGCGTCAAAAAAGTGAGCGGAATAAGTAGAATAATAATAATAAAGGACAGCAATAACAATAGTGTGAAGGTCTTCACCTTCACACTAACTAGAATTTGCAATTCCTGAAGAAATTGCGTGTGAAGGTGAAGAGGTTGAATAAATACTTGGGGAATGTTGCAGAATGATGTTGAAAAGAGTTGAATCGGTTGAAAAATGTAGAAATTACAAGGGAAAAAGGAAATTTGGGAAAATTGGGTGTGAGTTACAAAATTGAAAATTTGGAATTTTGGGTAAGTGGGAAGTTGTGGAATAGGTAGGAAAATGATGAACAGTTGAAAGGTCGAATGGGTTGAATAAGTTGAAAAATGTAGAAATTAGATTAGAAAAACAAAATTGTAGAGAATTTTTGGTAAGTGGGTAGTTGTGGAATAGGAAGGCAAAAGAAGAACAGTTCAAAGTTGGAACAAGTTGAATCGGTTAAAAAATGTAGAAGTTAGAGCAAATCTTGAATCCTAATAGAGAATGAATGGGAATTAAAAGAAAAAAAATTGCACCAAAATTTTTTGAAATTTGGAACAAAAGGAAAAAAACAGCTTTAGGAGGTTCACTTTTGGGGTTAAAATGTTGAAATGGGTTTAATCGGGCAAAATTTGCAAAAGTTAGCGCAAATGTAGGTATTTAGGGCACTTAATGTTGAAATATGGTCACTTCCGGTTTGATTTGGGTCACTTCCGGTCTATTTGGGTCACTTCCGGTTTGATTAGAGGTACTTCCGGTCTAGCTGAGGTCACTTCCGGTTTATTTGGGGTCACTTCCGGTTTAAAAATGTCACTTCCGGTTTGATTTGGGGTCACTTCCGGTTTGATTTGGGGTCACTTCCGGTTTACCTGAGGTCACTTCCGGTTCATTTGGGGTCAATTCCGGTTTGATTTGGGGCACTTCCAGTTCATTCCGGGTTCATTGGGGCACTTCAGGGTCAATCCAAGATGGCCGCCACTCTGGAAGTGGGGGTCAAGGGTTGAATTGTGGAAGTGGGGGTGAAGGGGGTGAATATGGTAAGCATAAGGTGAACAAAGTGAATAAAGTTGGAATGGGTTGAATCGGTTGAAAAATGTAGAAATTAGAAGGGAAAAACTAAATTTTGGGAAAATTTGGTGTGAATTTCAAAATTGAAAATTTGGAAATTTTACTAAGTGGGAAGGTGTGGAATAGGTAGGCAAAAGATGAACAGTTGAAAGTTGGAACGAGTTGAATCGGTGGAAAAATGTAGAAACTAGAAGTGAAAAACTAAATTTTGTGAAATTTTGCAAAATTTTGTGCAAATTTTAAAAGTGAAAACGTGAAATTTTTGAATTTGGCAAGTTTGGGAATGTCCCCAATGTGATTTGAATGTGTTGAAATAAGTGAATTTCAAACTGGAACAACAAAAATGTGAAATGTTGAATCTGCCATTAAGAATGAATGGGGAAAAAAATGCCACAAAATCGTGAATTTTGTGAAAACGGAAAATTTTTCGAACAAAAAAAATGTAAGCAGCCGTGTCATGAATATTTGGAATAAGTGAAAAGTGGAACGGAGTGAATCGGTTGAAGTATGTGGAAGGAGTTAAGCGTCAAAAAAGTGAGCGGAATAAGTAGAATAATAATAATAACTAGAATTGCAATTTCTGGAGAAATTGCGTGTGAAGGCGAAGACCTTCGCACTATTGTTATTCTACTTTAAGCGGGAAGAATAAAAAGGAAATTAAATTATTATAAAATAAATGGGAAAATGACAAAAGTTATAAATGATAAATGATAAAAATGATAAGCGGGAAGAATAAAAAGGTTATTATTAAAATAAATGGTAAAATGACAAGTTACAAATCATAAGCGTAAAAAATATGAAGCAGTGAATAAAAAGGAAATAAATCTATACCCACAGTAGGAATCGAACTCACACGGGGAACCGGCTAGAGTCAAGAAGTGCCTGCGTTACCATCTGAGCTAATTGGTTTTCTTTTTTAAAGTGGTGGAATTCGCTTAATGTGATGAATGTTCATGTTGAATGCGCCATTAAGAATGAATACGTAATTTTACACCACAAATGTACTAATTATGCAAAAACGATAAATGTTTATGACGAAAAAAACTGCAGCCAGTGTCGTGTGAGTTTGTGTAATGGTGAGACGCCCAATGTGACACATGTAAAATTCGAACCCACGCAGGGAAATGGCTCGTGTTGAAACTGCCATTAAGAATGAATGGGGAATTATAAGTCACAAATTTGCTAATTACACAAAAACGGTAAATGTTATCAACAAAAAAAATGGTAGCAAGCATGCCATGAATTTTTGGAATGTGTGAAAGTTTGAACGGGGTGAATCGGTTGAAGCATGTAGGACTAGTTAGATGCCAAAAAAGCGGGCGGAATAAGTTGTTTAATAATAATAATAATAATAATAATAATAATAAAGTAGAATAACAATGTGTGAAGGCCTTCGCCTTCACACAATAACTAGAATTTGCAATTCCTGAAGAAATTGCGTGTGAAGGTGAAGAGGTTGAATAAATACTTGGGGAATGTTGCAGAATGATGTTGAAAAGAGTTGAATCGGTTGAAAAATGTAGAAATTACAAGGGAAAAAGGAAATTTGGGAAAATTGGGTGTGAGTAACAAAATTGAAAATTTGGAATTTTGGGTAAGTGGGAAGTTGTGGAATAGGTAGGAAAATGATGAACAGTTGAAAGGTCGAATGGGTTGAATAAGTTGAAAAATGTAGAAATTAGATTAGAAAAACAAAATTGTAGAGAATTTTTGGTAAGTGGGTAGTTGTGGAATAGGAAGGCAAAAGAAGAACAGTTCAAAGTTGGAAACAGTTGAATCGGTTAAAAAATGTAGAAGTTAGAGCAAATCTTGAATCCTAATAGAGAATGAATGGGAATTAAAAGAAAAAAAATTGCACCAAAATTTTTTGAAATTTGGAACAAAAGGAAAAAAACAGCTTTAGGAGGTTCACTTTTGGGGTTAAAATGTTGAAATGGGTTTAATCGGGCAAAATTTGCAAAAGTTAGCGCAAATGTAGGTATTTAGGGCACTTAATGTTGAAATATGGTCACTTCCGGTTTGATTTGGGTCACTTCCGGTCTATTTGGGTCACTTCCGGTTTGATTAGAGGCACTTCCGGTCTAGCTGAGGTCACTTCCGGTTTATTATGGGTCACTTCCGGTTTAAAAAGGTCACTTCCGGTTTGATTTGGGGTCACTTCCGGTTTGATTTGGGGTCACTTCCGGTTTACCTGAGGTCACTTCCGGTTCATTTGGGGTCAATTCCGGTTTGATTTGGGGCACTTCCAGTTCATTCCGGGTTCATTGGGGCACTTCAGGGTCAATCCAAGATGGCCGCCACTCTGGAAGTGGGGGTCAAGGGTTGAATTGTGGAAGTGGGGGTGAAGGGGGTGAATATGGTAAGCATAAGGTGAACAAAGTGAATAAAGTTGGAATGGGTTGAATCGGTTGAAAAATGTAGAAATTAGAAGGGAAAAACTAAATTTTGGGAAAATTTGGTGTGAATTTCAAAATTGAAAATTTGGAAATTCTGCTAAGTGGGAAGGTGTGGAATAGGTAGGCAAAAGATGAACAGTTGAAAGTTGGAACGAGTTGAATCGGTGGAAAAATGTAGAAACTAGAAGTGAAAAACTAAATTTTGTGAAATTTTGCAAAATTTTGTGCAAATTTTAAAAGTGAAAACGTGAAATTTTTGAATTTGGCAAGTTTGGGAATGTCCCCAATGTGATTTGAATGTGTTGAAATAAGTGAATTTCAAACTGGAACAACAAAAATGTGAAATGTTGAATCTGCCATTAAGAATGAATGGGGAAAAAAATGCCACAAAATCGTGAATTTTGTGAAAACGGAAAATTTTTCGAACAAAAAAAATGTAAGCAGCCGTGTCATGAATATTTGGAATAAGTGAAAAGTGGAACGGAGTGAATCGGTTGAAGTATGTGGAAGGAGTTAAGCGTCAAAAAAGTGAGCGGAATAAGTAGAATAATAATAATAATAATAACTAGAATTTGCAATTCCTGAAGAAATTGCGTGTGAAGGTGAAGAGGTTGAATAAATACTTGGGGAATGTTGCAGAATGATGTTGAAAAGAGTTGAATCGGTTGAAAAATGTAGAAATTACAAGGGAAAAAGGAAATTTGGGAAAATTGGGTGTGAGTAACAAAATTTAAAATTTGGAATTTTGGGTAAGTGGGAAGTTGTGGAATAGGTAGGAAAATGATGAACAGTTGAAAGGTCGAATGGGTTGAATAAGTTGAAAAATGTAGAAATTAGATTAGAAAAACAAAATTGTAGAGAATTTTTGGTAAGTGGGTAGTTGTGGAATAGGAAGGCAAAAGAAGAACAGTTCAAAGTTGGAAACAGTTGAATCGGTTAAAAATGTAGAAGTTAGAGCAAATCTTGAATCCTAATAGAGAATGAATGGGAATTAAAAAAAAAAAAATTGCACCAAAATTTTTTTAAATTTGGAACAAAAGGAAAAAAACAGCTTTAGGAGGTTCACTTTTGGGGTTAAAATGTTGAAATGGGTTTAATCGGGCAAAATGTGCAAAAGTTAGCGCAAATGTAGGTATTTAGGGCACTTAATGTTGAAATATGGTCACTTCCGGTTTGATTTGGGTCACTTCCGGTCTATTTGGGTCACTTCCGGTTTGATTAGAGGCACTTCCGGTCTAGCTGAGGTCACTTCCGGTTTATTTGGGGTCACTTCCGGTTTAAAAAGGTCACTTCCGGTTTGATTTGGGGTCACTTCCGGTTTGATTTGGGGTCACTTCCGGTTTACCTGAGGTCACTTCCGGTTCATTTGGGGTCAATTCCGGTTTGATTTGGGGCACTTCCAGTTCATTCCGGGTTCATTGGGGCACTTCAGGGTCAATCCAAGATGGCCGCCACTCTGGAAGTGGGGGTCAAGGGTTGAATTGTGGAAGTGGGGGTGAAGGGGGTGAATATGGTAAGCATAAGGTGAACAAAGTGAATAAAGTTGGAATGGGTTGAATCGGTTGAAAAATGTAGAAATTAGAAGGGAAAAACTAAATTTTGGGAAAATTTGGTGTGAATTTCAAAATTGAAAATTTGGAAATTTTGCTAAGTGGGAAGGTGTGGAATAGGTAGGCAAAAGATGAACAGTTGAAAGTTGGAACGAGTTGAATCGGTGGAAAAATGTAGAAACTAGAAGTGAAAAACTAAATTTTGTGAAATTTTGCAAAATTTTGTGCAAATTTTAAAAGTGAAAACGTGAAATTTTTGAATTTGGCAAGTTTGGGAATGTCCCCAATGTGATTTGAATGTGTTGAAATAAGTGAATTTCAAACTGGAACAACAAAAATGTGAAATGTTGAATCTGCCATTAAGAATGAATGGGGAAAAAAATGCCACAAAATCGTGAATTTTGTGAAAACGGAAAATTTTTCGAACAAAAAAAATGTAAGCAGCCGTGTCATGAATATTTGGAATAAGTGAAAAGTGGAACGGAGTGAATCGGTTGAAGTATGTGGAAGCAGTTAAGCGTCAAAAAAGTGAGCGGAATAAGTAGAATAATAATAATAATAATAATAATAATAATAATAAAGGACAGCAATAACAATAGTGTGAAGGTCTTCACCTTCACACTAATAATAATAATAATAAAGGACAGCAATAACAATAGTGTGAAGGTCTTCACCTTCACACTAATAATAAAGGACAGCAATAACAATAGTGTGAAGGTCTTCACCTTCACACTAATAAAGGACAGCAATAACAATAGTGTGAAGGTCTTCACCTTCACACTAATAATAATAATAGAGAATGGTGTAGAATAACATATGTGTGAAGGCCATCGCCTTCACACAATAATAATAATAATAGAGAATGGTGTAGAATAACATATGTGTGAAGGCCATCGCCTTCACACAATAATAGAGAATGGTGTAGAATAACATATGTGTGAAGGCCATCGCCTTCACACAATAATAATAATAGAGAATGGTGTAGAATAACATATGTGTGAAGGCCATCGCCTTCACACAATAATAATAATAATAGAGAATGGTGTAGAATAACATATGTGTGAAGGCCATCGCCTTCACACAATAATAGAGAATGGTGTAGAATAACATATGTGTGAAGGCCATCGCCTTCACACAATAATAATAATAGAGAATGGTGTAGAATAACATATGTGTGAAGGCCATCGCCTTCACACAATAATAGAGAATGGTGTAGAATAACATATGTGTGAAGGCCATCGCCTTCACACAATAATAATAATAGAGAATGGTGTAGAATAACATATGTGTGAAGGCCATCGCCTTTACACAATAATAATAATAATAATAGAGAATGGTGTAGAATAACATGTGTGTGAAGGCCATCGCCTTCACACAATAATAGAGAATGGTGTAGAATAACATATGTGTGAAGGCCATCGCCTTCACACAATGAATGGCTTCTGGTTTTTGAAATGTAAATAAACTGTGATAAAATAACAAAATTGCAATAACTGCATTAACCATCAAAGTGAAGTCTAACTGTAACTGTAGTCTTGAAAAAAATCTGAATAAGGAAAAACATTGCAATTAAATACTGTAAACTGCTACCGCTATTGTTGGGGAGCCTGAGGACTGTATAGGGCAGGGATGTCAAAGTCAAACACACCGAGGGCCAAAAAAACAAATTTGCTACAAGCCGAGGGCCGGACTGGTTCAATGTTTATTAAAATATATCGGAATGATTGCACATAGTCTTTTGAACTAAGACCTAACACAGTGTACATTATTTAATGATTAAATGAATATGGCAATATTTTGTAATGGCTCTGTCACTAACTTCAAGGGAAAACATTTTCAACAGCCAAACAGCAAAAAATTCAATTGTTTTAAAAACAAAATGTGTTTCTTAATATCAACATAAATGCATAAGTAAAAGTGCATGCATTATAAACTGAAAATGTATTATTGTGCTGCTCTATGATCTACCGATCATTGCTTTCAAATCGTAAAATAAAAAAATAATCAAATCAGTTGTATTCTTTCTCATGGCTCTTATCTGCAATTTTCCCTTGGTCCATTCAACTGAAAAATAAATATAAATAAATAAAATTCAAACATTTACGGCACACAGACAAAACAATACTTTCTTCAAAGAAAAATCACGTCTTGTAGAAACACATGTAAAAATGTAACCGAATTAAAAAACGGAAAATACGTTACTGTTCTGTGATGCTCACTTGTCTGAGGCTGAGCCTGATACTTAGAGGTGTCTCATTGTTTGTACAAGTTCATCAATGTTCGGGGTTAGGCTCTGAGGCTCAAAACCCGTTTTTGATCAACTCTCCTTCTGCAAAGGGCCGGGCTGATTTGGCGATCTCTTTTGCCACAATAAAGCTAGCCTTGGCAGCAGCCTCGCTTTGTGATTTAGCATACGTGAACATAGCCTGTCTGGACTTAAGGCCTCGTTTTAATTCTTCCACCTTCTGTAGCTTTTGTTCATATTCCATATTCTTGTCTTGGTCTGTGTGTTTCTTAGACGTTTGATAGTGCCTTCTTAAATTTAATTCTTTCATTACAGCCGCATTTTCTCCACACAGAAGACACACAGGTTTGCCTCTTACCTCCGTAAACATGTACTCTGCCTCCCACCTGGCCTGAAAACCTCTGTTCTCAGCGTCCACCTTACGTTTAGCCATTTTTGAGGAGGGGGGTATCAGAAAGTTGAACTCTGCTCTGACTACTGATGAATAATGAAGCCGCTTGTGCGAGCTGCAGGGACATCGCGGGCTACCGTTGCATTGTGGGAAATGTAGTGTTGGTGCGTGCAAAACACCAGCGGGCGGCTGTGGCCTACGGGCCGGTTCTAATAGTAATTCAATATCATCCAGGGGGCCATAGATAATCAATTCGCGGGCCGGATCTGGCCCGCGGGCCGTAACTCTGACATATGTGGTATAGGGGCTTGGCTCGGATGGTTATGCACTTCGCCCCCGGGTGTCGGTCAGAACACAGAAAGGAAGACGTGGTTCAGTTTTGATTGCTTTACTGAATTATTGGCAAGAAAGTAACAGGCACTGTGGCTCACAGGGGCATACAGGCAAACTGGCAAAAGGGTATAGGCACACGTTTGGTCGTAAGGATGTGAGAGCAGGTGTGTGTAGTGTACATGGGTGAGTCTTTGGATGTGTGAATGTGATTCTTGTGTGTGATTATTGTATGGGTTGTGTGTGTGTATGTGTGTGCGTGTGTGTACGCGCGTGCGTGTGTGGTTCTGCAACAGACAGAAATACAGCACGTAAGTCAACGCTCAACTTCTGATGTCACACAACACTAGTAGACGGCACAAATTACATAACTAACTGCGCGTAACGATTCCGCTATACTAGATAACCATAAATGAAATACTCTCGGCAACACACCAAACATAAGTCATCGAGACAACAAAATACATTTGCTGGCAACCGTTAGTCGCCGTGCCGCTGCGTAACGGCTACTTGTACGATGCGAGGCAAACTTAAAGGAAAGGAGCGCGCCAAAGCTATCAATCAAATGGAGCACACACGAAACAAACTGCGATCAGATAAACGGCACAACAGTAGACAGTCGTAACGATGAAATGTATATACTCACTTTGTGTCAAAGACGCACATGATCACAGCAACATACTCAGTCGATACCAGCAAACTTTAACTTACCGCTGCCCACAAGTATATGGGTATAATGTCTAGAACCCCGAATGTAAGACGACCCCCACTTTTTTAGTCTTATTTCAAAGCAAAAAACACTGTCTTTTATTCGGCCAAAAATTACCTCAGCTTATCGCAGTTGTTAGAGCTTGCGGTAAGTTAAAAGTTGCTGGTATCGACTGAGTATGTTGCTGTGATCGTGTGCGTCTTTGACACAAAGTGAGTACCGTAATGGTCCGGATAAAAGACAGTGTTTTTTGCATTGAAATAAGACTGAAAAAATGGGGGTCGTCTTACATTCGGGGTCTTGGGGACTGTAACCATCCGAGCCAACCCCCTATACAGTCCTCAGGCTCCCAACAATAGCGGTAGCAGTTTACATGATTTAATTGCAATGTTTTTCCTTATTCAGATTTTTTTCAAGACTACAGTTACAGTTAGACTTCACTTTGATGGTTAATGCAGTTATTGCAATTGTGTTGTTTTATCACAGTAGATTGGTTTATTTACATTTCAAAAACCAGAAGCCATTCATTTACAAATGTGATAGCATTTTAGTTTACATATTTAAATGTTCAGATATTACGTTGTGATAGACAGTTTTTGCATGATTTGAATGAGGCAAAATAACATGCTTTTTCTCTCGAATATATTGTTATAATCATATGTTTCAGATTGAATTATTTTCTGTATAAAAATTAAATTTGGTGTTCAAAAAGTCTTTTTTCAAACTTGAGTCTTGAAAAAGAGGGTGTCGTCTTATAATCAGGGTCGTCTTATATTCGGGCCAATACGGTAAATACTTACATGCAAGAAAGTCAGGAAACAGGAAAGGGGCAAATTCTTTTATTGGAGTATTGGAGGTCCTTACGAAAGCCCTGACATAAGATCATACCTAACAACTCTATTCCTGTGCTTACTGTTTTTTGAAAGATAGGTATGTTTGTATAGCCTTTGAGTTGTTTGTCTCTTACAAACATTGATTGTTAATTATGACTTTAATACTGCATTAGCTTAAGTTGCTGATACTGGAGACCAGGGGTCCGCGACCCTCTTGTTAATTATGACTTTAATACTGCATTAGCTTAAGTTGCTGATACTGGAGACCAGGGGTCCGCGACCCTCTAGTGGTCCGTGGTGGTATTCTAGGTGGTCCGCGAATTTGGAAATGGAAAAGAATTGTAACATTTTTAAAAATAAAACGTATTTATTTTTTAGACTTGATTTATTTTCCAGCTAATTTTGTGAATGATTTACCCATCCAAATTATGTCAAATGTAGCTGAGATTCCCATAATAGACATACAGACGCAAATAAGTAACCTGTATAGGTCTGTCCTCCTTTGGTGCAAAATAGAATATTCCACCAAAGCAGTGGTCCCCGAGTTGCTTTTTGGTTATAATGGTGGTCTCGTGAACAAAACGAGTTGAAAACCCATGCTGTAGACTATGGAATGTTCCGACTGGGTGATGTCACCATCGAAAGAGCGGAACCCATAATCTAAGGACTCCATGTAGCAAAACGAAAACCGATGTGACAAAGTCGGGAAAATCACCAGTGTAGTAAATCAATTCGAACTACACTGTATGTCTAAATCTTTCACTACAAATGACTTTTTTCATCTGTTGTCATCCAAATATACTGGTAAACATCATTAATCCCTTCCTGCATCTGTCTGTAGGTGTGGATAAAGAGAATGTCCAGTTGTCCCCTAGCTCAGCCCTGTCCAGTGGGGGTCGCACTCGCCACGGCTCAGCCAGCCAGGTCCAGAAGCAACGCAGCTCCGGCAGCTTCAAGAGAACTGGCATCAAAAAGATTGTGTGATGGGCCGTGAAATCTCCCTGTCGGCGCTTTCCCTTTCTCTTCCTCCTCTTTTGCCCCCCCCCCCCAACCCATTTGCCAAGCCTGGCCTCATGCTGCATTTAACTTTTTACCATCTTTTTACTGTTTAAAAGCCTCCTCCTTCATCATGGTTGCTTATGCAGGACAGGTGAGATAATATGAGCTTAACATAGTACTGCTTGAGATGATTTTTGATCGTTGAAGAGGGTATGAGGGTATGTGGCGAAAGAGAAGCTCAGCTCGGTGTCAGTCCCCAAGGTCCCATACAACTCGATGACGCTAATACAAATCCAGTCTGAACTGTAAAAGGCCACATGGGATGCTTCTTACCCTCCAAAAAAAACCTGCATCCTTTGGCCTTCCTTCAATGAAAGGGCGACATGGACCAAAGGGATTCTGTAATAAAGGACCTTCCAGCTGGGACTCCTCAGATGACGAAGTCATGTACATGTTTTGCAGAGACAGACTAAAACAACTTGTCCTAATGTTAAGGAAGATGTTGACGTTTTCTCCATAGTGTGCCTTTGTCAGGATTTTCAGTGTGTACAATTTGTAAATGTTAAACCTCACAGGGGGCAAAGAAGAGGTACTAATTACTGAGGTGCAATGTTCCCATCACAGCTGGTCTCGAGTGATCGTCAGCTGTACAATCATCCATATACCCGATTGCCTGAAAGTATTTAATCCTGTACAGCTAGATAGTGCTACACAAATAGTGTTTGTGGGGAAAACAACTTTGTAAATAGCTATGTGCTGAGTGTTTATCTGGCCTAACACTATTTTTTTAACGTGATCAGATTTTTCAGCAATGTACACTTTTAATTTGTCTACACAGTGATAATGAAAAAAATGTTTGTTAGGCAATAATCATCAACTTTTTATTTGTATAATCAAGGGTTACAATTGGTCTTCACAAACTCAGTATGCTTCAAACCAACTTGTCATCATAAAGCGAAAACAAAACAAGACATTATACCGGTAACCTTGCCTTCAAAAGAGTGAGAAATAGCAATTTATTCTAAATTATGATTACTTGAGTCAATTATTTTGAGCTTATGTTGCTTTGAGAAGTCTTAATGGATGTTGCCCAGTTTCCCATAACTGATGGCATGTTTTGGACATTTCAGCTGAGTAGTTGACTCCGTTTTGCCCCAAATGCTTCAATTTATGTTAATTTCTAGTAATTACTACAATTTTGTAAACTCAAGGGAAGTACGTCAAGCTTACATTGCTAGTACAATACAATCATCTATATTGATGTCGTCATTTTAAACACATGTATTCTGGGAAAATAGTTAAATGTCTCTCTGGACAAAACACCATGAAGTAAGGCGCCTTTACAAAAATGTTTCTGAAGTTTATAAGTCCTGAGTTATACTTGAGTCCTGAGTATAACTTGGAATGGTGTGTAAATTGTAGTAGGTTGAAATCCGATTTTAAATTGTTATTCTATGGACCAAATGTATTCAGTCTTAACCTCCAAAATGTAATTTCATTTTTCTTATTCGTCTGAGGATCAAGCATCACACAGGCATCTCTTCACTCATTCTCACTATAACATTAAAATCATTTGCGTTTCAATTTTCTTGCATTTCTCCCCAAACAGTTCTTCAATTTTTCAATTGCTCCTTTCATCTGAAAACCGTCCTAGACAGTTCTCAATACATGCTTTTGTTTGAGTCACACATTGTTTTGAGTTTTTCCTTTGTATGAATGAAAATGGTCAGGATGATGTGTCCATAACCTCTTAACCAAGTGGTTGACTTGCACTAATTAAAAAATGGTCCTCAGTTTGTAAAGAAACCCTAAAAATGTGGCATGTTTTATTTGATGTTATGCAAAATTAATGTTGGTAGTGTGCTAGTCTGGGTTGAGTTTTTAATGCATTAGGTGTGACAGCTGTAAATACTTTGTGTACAATTTGAGATGGTATATTTACTACACTGTATATACATGTGATATTGTATCATTTTGTTTTTGTAAAGCAGTTAGGTTCTGTATAATATACAAAATGAGCTATTTCCGTGTTAGTAATAAAATGTTTTGCTCTCCGTAGCCTGAGGTTTTGAATTTCTGTTGTTCATTAAAGTTCCATTAAGAGACAATAATTTGACCATCCAAGTTAAGCCTCAACAACCATCAGCGACTGTGCATCAGCCAAAATCTTTGAAAATGCCATCCTGCAAAGCATTTGTATGTCTTTTATACTGTATACCCACTCTGCAGTATGAATGCTGCTGGAAAACTGAATTTCCCCTCCCCCCTCTGTTTAGGACGTTTTCTTTGGAGGGGGAGTATTCTTATTAGCGTTCCGTAAGTCAATTAGATATTTTAAGATAGTTGGACAAACTAAAAATCAATCATTCATTCACTATTTGAACTGTTTATCTTCACAAGGGTTTATATGCAAGGAAAAAATACAGTATGGGATGATGCCGTCAATGTCCTTTGTAAACACTGGGAAATTGTAGCCGTAAAATACTCTATGGGGTTAGGGGTTGTTAGAGATTTGCTCACTCCAACTTATTTTGCAAGAACCACACGGGAGACAAGCAAGTTCTTTTAGACACCTGCAGGTGGAGAGATCACTCGCTACAGGAATGAAATCTGGAGCCTCTCCCAACTGCAAAGGCATATTTATTAAGAGAAAGAGTGGGGGTAAGAGTAGACTGAAAAGGAAGCCCTTGTGCTCTAGTCAAAACATATCAGGGGATGTTTTACGACCTTGTGTAGGATGAGACAAGGTAGGTTATTTATTACCGGTTGCATTCCAACATAATCATACGATAAGGATAATTTGAAAAACCCTAACATCTCCCTCCTGTTTTATCATATGATTATGCCACCGCAAACAACAAAGACAAGTCAAAAAAAAAAAACACACATATATATGTATAATGAAGAAAGAAGAATAGTAAAAATAAAAAACAACAAACAATGATAGCAACACTTTCCAGTGAAGATGAGGCATTACCTCAATACCCCAGATCAAACTTATTGTGTAAGCGAAAAACCTGCTGGCCAGATGTTATTAGCAGGAAAATTCTTACACGGCCCCGTTGCCACAGGCGACCAGAATGCTATCAATAAAAAACAAAAACACAGAAACAGTACATCATTGTATCCATCACTTGCGAAGCATTTTCGATGGTCAAATCATCAAGTTTCTGTAAAACATGCTCAACAGAACAGCATCTACGCAATCCACGTGTCATTATCGTCATCACATCCGTCATCTCTAAGAAGTTGTATATGAACTTGGGCTACAGGAGAGGACACAAACTTCGACACAGCAGACTTCAAACATGGGATAACGCAGGACGTAAACAAGCACAACACCACCAGCAGAACAAGCACAGGAGACAGCAATTTCAAAAGCAGTTGCCACCAGTTGCCAGAGAATAGCCACGAAAAGAAATCAAACTGATGTGGGACCTTGTCATTAGACATGGCCTGCTGTAAGTTCTTCAGTGAATTCATGGCGTCGTTGATGTGGGTGTCATTTTCTCCTGGTATGTATGTGCAACAGGAAGTCCCAATGATGTGGCACACACCACCTTGTGCTGCCGTCAACAAGTCCAGAACCATCCTGTTTTGCAAGACCATCAGTCTAATAGCCTGAATCTCTCTATTTTGTCCATCGTTGACTTGCAGTGAGAGATTCACAAAGGATTGAAAACGATAGTTCAGTGTCTCGATGAAGAGCGATAGTTTCCCAACCCCAATCTGAGGGAAGAGCGCAAGGACAACTTTGTCTCCGACGGACCATACTTTATGGTCCTCTGGAACGTTCGCACCCCAGACAGGGTCATGAGGGTCAAAGGTTGCAACTGCTCTGCGTCGACGTCCAGAAGAGTTGTGTGCTCCTGTCAGCTGATGATGTCGTATCCTGTAGGTGTGGTCCGTCACCCACACTGGTGCACACACTCCTGTCCAGTTGGCGGGCAGCATCGGATAAACCTTGTGACCACAAAGCCACCAGCCATTCTGTATGAAGTATGTTCCGTTCGATGGTGTAGCCATGTTCGTTGGAGAGCCCTCACCACCTGAAATGGCTCTCTTATCTTGACACTCATCGGTGATGTCCAAAGCTCCCATCCAGTTTCCTCCTGGAGAGCAGTCGTCGTTAATGCAGACGTGGGTCTTGTTACCTTGGATGTAACGTGTAATTCACTCCAGCTGGTCTCTCTGTGTAGGCCACTTGTGGTATTGTTCGTCCTCTAACAGTCACATTGAGATTTGTCCAGAATAGCTGATCACAGGCACCGTCAGCAAGTCCAAGGCGGTAAGGGTCGGCATCTTTGACTGTGACGGCACGGTGCTGATATCCAACTCCTCCCATGGATGCCATACATTTTGCTTCAGTGACATTCATTGCTCTGGCCTCCAAGCGAACTTGCGTGGAGGAAGGGGGGAGTTTCGAACACACATAACACCCCTCCTGTGTGTGAGCTCTCACAGTGAACTTGACATACCGGTACCAAGTGTTGGTTTCGTATGGGTTTCTGGGGTCCCATGACCAGTCCTCAAAGTTCTCATCATGCGACCATCGTTTTCCACGGGCAACATTGTCATTTGGTCTGTTCAGATGAGTCAATAGACCATAGCACGCTCCAACCACAACGCAGCAGAGGATCCATCTGGCATATGGAGCCCCGTTGCTACTAGGATGGCAGAGACACCGGGACATCCCCTCGCCTAGCGGAGTGGGGATCGATGAATTCTTCACCAACATTGAGACGTCTCACCCTAAACGATGGGACTCCTTTGTAGTTAGCCTTCCCCGCCACTCCGAATTAGGGGTCCAGCACTCTCTGCAACTTGCAGTGGCTGAGGTGAATCCAACTGGGCCGTTGAGAAATCTTAACCGCCGTGGGAGTAGCAAGCAAAACTTGAAACAGTCCCTCCCACCGCGGGCTGGCCCAGTTCTTTCTTTTGATGACCTTGATGTAGACCCAGTCTCCTGGATTGATGGGGTTGTCCACCTGTGAGGGGGAGAGATCAGGCGGCAGTAAATTTGCATTGGACACATCTTTCAGTTTGAGCGTCCTGATTAGATAATCTGCCAAGGTCTGTTCTTCATCTGCTTTTTGCAAATCTGCAGGGAACACTGGTAGTCTGTATGGTCTCCCATGTATGACTTCAAAAGGTGTTAGTCCTTCGGAAGTGGGAGTAATTCTCATATAGAGCTTCACTAAGTCGAGGCACTCTGGCCAAGGTCTGCCTGTTGTTTCCATGCATTTTTTCAACCTGCTTTTGATAGTAAAGTTTGCCCGTTCAACCAGGCCTGCGCTCGAAGGATGCCAAGCACAGTGGTTTTTTAACGTTATTCCAAGGTGTACAGCCATGTTCTGCACAACTTGGTTCACAAAGTGTGGACCATTGTCAATGTAAATGGTTTGGGGGATGCCATGAGTTGGTATGATGGTTTTGCAGATAGCTTTTGCCACTGTTAAGGCATCTGCGCGTTTAGATGGAACTACTTCCACCCATTTTGAAAATGCATCAATCATCACTAGGCAGTATTTGTAAGGTCCACTTTGTGTGAGTTCAATAAAATCCATATGCATGATTTGAAATGGATAAGAGGGTTTTGGAAATGAGCCTCTCTTAGGTCTCATGTTTCCTTGTGGATTATGTTTCACACAAACAGGACATGCTTTACAAAAATTTTTTAAGTAAGCATCTAAACCAAAGGTAGTTAATTGTTGATCTATGATGGACTTCATCCCTCCTGTCGACACATGGCAAGGCCCATGTGTCGCAAGCGCTGCTGCCTTAAAAAGTGATTTTGGTAAAACAGGTTTGTCATTGATGCGGTGGATATTATCTGTATCCACTATTGCACCTTTTGTCGTCCACATTCGTTTTTCCACCATTGGAGCATTGCCCTGCATATCTGTCAGTACAGTCTTATCTATGAGTTGTGTGTCCTCTGAACCCATTAAAAAAAATTCATGGCCATGTCTCCCTGCAGCTGCTTCTTTTGCAATTTTGTCTGCTAATCTGTTTCCATTTGAGACTTCATCTCTGCCAGTGGTGTGAGCAGCACATTTACACACAGCTAGTTTAGCAGGTAAAAGAATGGCCTGCAACAATTCTTTTAACAAGGAGGCATGGGTAACCGGCTTACCGGTTGATGTTGTCATCCCTCTGCGCTCCCATTGTTTCGCAAAATAGACAGAGTAGAAAACGCATACTGACTGTCTGTGTATACAGTGACTTCCTTATCTTCCGCTAATTGACAAGCTCTTGTTAGAGCAATCAGCTCAGCAGCCTGTGCTGACCTGGTGTATGGAAGCTTCTCTGCTTCAACAATCTGGTTTGGCAATTTCACAATTGCATAACCACTTTGATTGTTTCCTTTAGGATCCTTTGAACATGATCCATCCACAAACCACTTTTCCCCCTTGTCAAGTGGCGTGTCACTTAAATCTTCTCTGGGCAGCTGTAGATGTTCTGTAGCATCCAAACAGTTATGTGGTGTTCCATCCCCTGGCAACGGGATCAACGTTGCTGGGTTAAGGATTGTGCACCTCTTTATCACGATGTGTGGTTGTGACAGAAGTATAGCAGTGTAGGACAGATGTCTGGCTGGCGACAAAAAGTTCATTTTGCTTTGCAGCAGCAACACATCTACAGCATGTGGAACCAGCAGCTCCATTTTGTGAAAGAGCACCACATCTGCAGATTGTCTCACTGCAAGCGCCGCCGCGCATACTGCTTGGACACAGTCCGGTAAAGACAGAGCCACTGGATCCAGTTTTTTTGAATAAAATGCAATTGGTCTTAGTTTGCTGCCATGACTCTGCAGCAACACTGAGGTCATAAAACCATTCCTGCAGTCTGCTGTTTGCACAAAGGTTTTATTGTAGTCTGGCAAGATAAGAGTTGTGGTTTCTATCAGAGCCTGTTTCAGCACTACAAAAGCATCATCCGCTACTGGTGTCCACATGATTTTTTCTGTCATTGTCATGGGAACTCCATGCACAATATCCAGCAGCGGTTGTGTTTTTTCCGCATAATGTGGGATCCATGCTCTGCAGTAATTGCAGAGCCCCAAAAATGACATCATTTGTTTTTTTGTTTCAGGTTTCGGTGTATCTGAAATAATCTGCTTTCTGGTTCTTTGTATCTGTCTTCCAGAAGCCGACAAAGTGTGACCTAAATAGTTCACTTCCTGTCTGACCCATTGTAACTTATTTTTGCTCACTTTATTCCCTGTTTTGCAGAGATAGTGTAACAATGCTAAGGAGTCTACCTTGCAAGCAGCTTCAGTTTCAGAGGCTACCAGGAGATCATCTACATAAACTAGAAGTTGGCTTTTGTTTGACATCTGAAAATCAGCCAAACAGGCCATGATAGCTTGAACGAAAATAGTTGGACTATCAGCAAATCCTTGTGGCAATCTGGTGTATGTATAGCTCTGTCCTTTAAAGGTAAAAGCGAACCAAAACTGTGAGTCTGGGTGAATTGGCACTGAGAAAAATGCATTGCTGAGATCAATTACTGTGAAAAACTTCTGATTAGGTTTCAAAGTGTTCAGAAGTGTGTGTGGGTCAGGCACATTGGGTGCTCTTGTTTGCACTGCATCATTCACTGCTCGTAAATCTTGTATCATTCGCCAATTAATTTTGTCGGCCTTTTGGACTGGGAAAATGGGAGTGTTGCAAGGAGAATCCGAACACTCCCTAATGATTCCTCCTGTCAAAAGATCATTTATAACAGGGGCAATCCCGTTCATTGCCTCCTGTTTTAAAGGATATTGTTTAACTCTTGGACGCCACTCTGATCTTGGTTTGATCTGTACTGGGGAAATGGATTTTAAAAGTCCTACATCAGATGGGCCCTTGGTCCACAGTTTTTCAGGAAGCCCAGCCAATTCCCCCTCCTCCTTTTCATTCAAATAAATGTCAACTAGTCAGGGAAGCGCACAAGCGCCTGCTCTGCCTACAGCTACTTCACACACTGTTTGCTTCCACACGTCACAACTGGTACTGTAGCTCCACCCATCACCTTTGTCCTCATAATCAGTCACAGATCCAGCAAGTTTAATTCGGGAACCCACATCTGCCCACGTTATACTGTGAGGTTTAAACAATGAGATGTGGGGTACAGCCGACAATTTGTATCTGTCTTTCTGAGGAACGGGCAAGAGCACAGCAGCAGCTGCAAATGACCTGCGATCAGTGTACAGAGCAGTGATTGTTAAAGTTAATTCTGTGTCACTGAGAAAACTTCCAATATAGTCATCTTGTGGATCAGTGAGAATATTCATGGTGACATGTAATTCAGTACAAGTAATTTCTGATTCAGGTTGGGACAATTGTTTTCGAGCTTCACTCAGCAATCTGCTTGGGAGTTTAGGATTTCGTTCAGGAGGGATGGCATAGGAGCAGCAAATCTGTTCACCTGCTTGTGCAGCATATGAGTCCACATCTCTCACTCTACATGCTCGCATGCCATCCTTTACTGGAATTATTGCAATTCCCAACCGAGTCATCAGATCTCGTCCCAACAGGTTTATGGGACATTTTGGGGATAGGACAATCGAAACTGAAGCCATGCTTCCAGTTTCCTTATCTCTCACTTCAACTGGATTAGAGATACTTTCCTTGTGTACCTGCCCATCAGCAGATTTCACCCAAATAGTATTTTGGGAGGCCTTTAGATTTGGGACTTTAGTTTTTATCACGGTTTTACAAGCCCCGGTATCACACAAAAACTCGACATCACTTCCTCCAATGTTTAGAGTAACATATGTTTTTTCTTTTAATGCACTCAGAATGTCCCATGCTGTATGGACATCTACTATTTCTTCCTCTATAGGAGCATCAGAGGTCAAAGGGGGGGAATCTAGTCATGCTGAAAATTTGGCCTTTCCTCTGCCCCTTCCTGCACCCTTTGATTGATATTGTTTTGCAGAACGACACTCCCTTGCAAAGTGTCCTCGTCTCCCACAGTTCCAACAGTTTGTATCTGATGGGGGTTTTGATTTATATGGCGGCCTGTGACCTTGTTGGCCTCTACCTCCTCCTCTGCCTTGCTGGGACCCTTGGAAGAAGACTGTTGTATCTTCATCTAGTTCATCATCATCATTATCTAGATGAAATACATCAGAACTTTTGCCTTTTTTGATCACTTTTTCAGCATGTCTGGCCCATTGCATAGTTGTTGTCACACTTGCAAAATCCACTTCCACCAAATGTTTCCTCACCCAGTTGCCTATTTCAGGGCGGAAATTAGTGAGGAGCGCATTTTTAAGCTGTTGTTGATAAGCACTCTCAGCTGTATCATTGAATGGGATGCCACTATGCACCCTGAATTCTTTTTCAAATCTCAAACGAAAATCATCAGTATCTTCGCCAGGCTTCTGTTTTATTCCTGCCAAATGACCATAATTCGCTCGTCTTTGAAATATAGTTCGCACTCTTTGCACATTCCATTGTGCTGCATACTCCCCTCCCAATTGATTTCCCTCAATGGGATAGGGAAAAGGCCCTTGATTATTTCTACCTGTATAATTTCCTCTAACCTTTGCCCAGTCTTTTCCCAAGGAGGACATTGCAGCTTCTCCTGCCTCATGTCCATTCAGTCTATAGGAATGTATAATTCCAGCCATGTCCTCTGCCCATATATCTGGGTCTTCAGCAACAGGGGTAACCCCTTCAACTGCTTTTCTTGCCTCTTCCAGAGTCCATGGCCGGAAAACATATGTATGTGGGGGTTGGCCTTCGCCTACAATAGGGTTTGGCACCTGTATCATTGGGCACACATCAACATTGTCTACATTTTGAGAAAATTTAGCAGCAGTGGTCAAACTTCTTGTTCGTACAGGACTTCTAATAATGTGACCCTGACTTCTTTTGCTGTTATATGGGGGGGGGGGGGGGGGGCTGCAGGTTTGTTAAGCTTGGATACAAGTTTTGCGTACGACCGGAAGGCCCCTCTTGCTCCTCTGCTTGAGCTGCGCCTTCAGTTTCGGCTGCGCACTGCGGCCTCATTGTCTTCCGGCCTGACAAACATAGTCTCAGCCTCATCACCTTTCATCTTTCTATCTTTTGTCTTTTGGATTTGTTCTTTTCTCTCTTGTGAAGTTTTCAACCACATTTTAGCACAATCCAATTCTCTCTCTTTTCTTTTCTTTTTCAGTCCATTTTTCTTTTTATCCACACTCTCTTCTAAAACATCAACTACTATCTTCCACACTTCAACTCTCAACTTCCCTTCTACTCCATACTTTTTCTTCCACTTCGGCATATATTGCATACAATTAAGAAATCTACTCACCATGTACTTCTCATCTCCGTCAAGAGGTAGAGATTTACCGTTTTTATTTCCCATCTTAATTCTAGTAATTTTAGGTTATACAATTTCTTTTTCTCAAAAATGTTATTATTATTATTATTATTATTATTACTTATTTATTTCTTTGACTCTTTGAGGATCCTCAATGCAGGTTTAAATCGACCTTTCAACAAATTACTAGCCTGTATTATTGCCGTGGATCAATGCTAGAACTGCTATTTAGTCAATGTATCCTACCAGTTACACACTCAATCACACAAACTCCAGCGCTTTTTTTTTTCCAGGCCTATCCAGGGATGGGTGTAAAACCCTCCCAAACAGCTTTGGAAAAACGGACAAAAGAAAAAATCTACGCCCTTCTTCAATTAAGAAAAAGAAGCTCTGTTTTTCTTAGCCCGTTTCTTCCACTGGGACTTGAACCCAAGCTGTTCTTTGGCTTGGAAAAACATACAAAGAAAAATCTACGCCCTTCTTTGATTAACAAAAAAGAAGCTCCGTGTTTCTTAGCACGTTCCTTCCACTGGGACTCTAACCCAAGCCAGATCCCTCAGCTCGGAAAAACAGACAAAGAAGAGTCTACACACTTCTTCGATGAACGAAAAAGAAGCTCTGCCTTTCTTAGCCTGTTTCTTCCACTGGGACTTGAACCCAAGCTGGCTCTCGTGCACCTCTACGTGTTACGCGTTTAACAACACAACACAACTTCAGGCCTTTAACTTACTTGTCCCCTGGTTCGTTGCACTGCCGGGTCCCGTCAATCCACCTCTGTCAGACGAAGGCAGACCTAAGATGCTGGCCCAGCGAAGAATTTCCTTCCCAGGTCTTTCTTTACCAGGTCCGGCTAGTGGACGCTGGCCCGTCGATGGTGTACAGCGCTTCGTCCTCCGTCAGCCAGATGATGGGTATGAGAGGTCCCGGGTTTCGGCACCAAAATGTTAGAGATTTGCTCACTCCAACTTATTTTGCAAGAACCACACGGGAGACAAGCAAGTTCTTTTAGACACCTGCAGGTGGAGAGATCACTCGCTACAGGAATGAAATCTGGAGCCTCTCCCAACTGCAAAGGCATATTTATTAAGAGAAAGAGTGGGGGTAAGAGTAGACTGAAAAGGAAGCCCTTGTGCTCTAGTCAAAACATATCAGGGGATGTTTTACGACCTTGTGTAGGATGAGACAAGGTAGGTTATTTATTACCGGTTGCTTTCCAACATAATCATACGATAAGGATAATTTGAAAAACCCTAACAGGGGTACTACAAAGCAGTGTTTCCCAACCTTTTTTCATTCACGGCACACCTTTTCATTGGAAAAAATCTCGAGGCACACCACCAACAAAAATCTGTTAAATGTTACACCAGCTTCTATATTGAAATCAGTTATATTACAACAAAAGACATAAAGTTATATTCCTATATATGTATGGAGAGTCAAATAATTTAATAAAATTACTAAATATTCTTTAAATTGTATTTCTTTTGTAAATGAAAGTGACAGTTTTTGAAAAAAGTTTTTAGACAGTGTAAGGAATAAACTATTGAAAGTGATTGTGATCAAAATTCAAAAGAATCAATATGGCTTTGTTTACTGTTTTAGACTAGCTCTATAAAATATTGCGACATTAAGAACAAAGTCACTTTTAAAGATGCTCTGCTGTTCTGACAGCGGCTGAGTGGCTATCACAGTCGAGGTGTCTCGACTTGATTGTGTATTTTACGTTGGTGAAAAATGAACAATCCAGGTTCTCCCGTTGAACTACATGCTCTGATTTCCATCGGACCGAACACGCACCACAGCCGTCATAGTGTCACTGTTAGTAAAAGCACACAGCAACTAGTGATGTGCATTCCAGTTCTTTTAAGTGAACTGAATCTTTAGAATCAGTTCATTCAAAAAATTCGTTCAAACGAATCGTTCAACAAATCGTCCCCCCCCCCACACACGCACAGACTGAACAGGAAGTTGCGTCACTGACTTGTCTCGTTCGCCTTCTCCACATGCCAAAGACACACAAAGAAACCGAAATTTCGTTCCCCCCTATCCCACGGTGACAAGACATGACCCACAACAGACACAAGTAAACAAGTATAACAACAGCGTGCTGAATAAATAATGAATAAATAACACAATAAATAAATAAGAGGAGCAAAAAAGGAGCAAGTGCGCGTACAGCAGACATTCCAGAAAGTAGCGCAACAGTGCCGCACGCTACGCAGAAGGGGGTAGCGAGTTCAGGGTCCTAACAGCCTGGTGAAAGAAGCTGTTGGCGAGTCATATATATGTATGTGTGTGTGTGTGTGTGTGTGTGTGTGTGTGTGTGTGTGTGTGTGTGTGTGTGTGTGTGTGTGTGTGTGTGTGTGTGTGTATGTATGTATGTATATATGTATATATAAGTTTGTTACTATTACACCAAAACCAAACATCACCACGAGCAATGGGCAAAAAAGGGGCAGTGACATTGGTCATGGACCCACACCATAGAGGAGGTAGGGCGCCGAGCTTCTCACCGGTACCAGGTAATCTAATACATGTAAAATTACCCTTAGCTACATCGGACGAAAAAAGGGGTTTATATTTTGTCATAGAGGCAACAGGGTAAACCTTATCACATTTAAAACAATCATGAGTGGGTGAAATGGATGAGTTTTACATTAAAGTAACAGCACACTTAGGACCTATATTCGCAGGTATGATTTTCAAAAGAGGTCTTGGACCCATGCATGCAATGCAACTGGTGTTAGCCATCTTCGCGGCCCGCTCAGCCAGAAGAAGCCAGTTGTTGGTTTGACCGCTTATTCCTGTGGAGGCTACAAAATAGCCGTCTACATCAGTGAGGAGCATACTTGTGATTTATGCTCCTGCTGACAGGGTGTAATCATTTGTAACGGGACGGTCAGCGATCGACATTGTTTTATTAAGGCAAATAGCAATAGGAAAGCGAGGATCGATTCCAGAGGACCAAGCCCACAGTTGAAAACCCCAACAAGAAGTGTTAAACAAGGTGGCATTTGGAGGAAGAATTTGACCATCAGCGAGTGTAAGAGACAAAAGGAGGCTTTTGCCCTGATTTTTCAAAGTCACTCGTTTAGCAAAGAACACAGCCTCTTCACTGGAACCAGAGAGCGGGGTGACCATTTCGAAACCTTTCAAACTCTTCATAGGTAAAATAATAGAAGAAGATGTATTAGGAGCCACAGTAAACATTAATGACTTATTGTAAGTCCAAGACAAAAGCCATGGTACGCAAGTTGGAACGCAGACGGTTCCTGGAATACAAACAACCTGATCAAAAGGGGATTTAGTGTCGCGCTTATGTCTAGCAATTTTTTCCCCCATGAGCCATATCAATTAGAATTAGCGTTGGTAGCTGCCTGAGAAAAGAATGTTCGAGGCTCATGGTACTCTATCCCTCCAAATAAAATAACCCCCGAAAAAAACACAATGGTAACACAAACCAGCAAAAGCAACCAAAAACACATGGCAGACTTAGCGCAGGCTACAGCCCGATTAAAGCACTCACCAAATGACTCTCTAATGCTCATATTTTGGATCTCCTCAGAGTCAACACCCTGAGCTTCGGGTTGGTGTCTTGGAAATTGGCTTCTGCTAGCTTTCGTGTCAACCCTGGATCTTGGCACCAGGATCAGGCACTATTACCAGACTTTGCTCACCTTCCGTACTTAGGTTGGGTCTGCAGAGATCACCTTTTTACAATGAGATAAATCAATCCACGTGTTGCGTTCGGCTATTTTCAAAGCATTAGGTGTCGTGAGTAGTACCAAAAAGGACCTTCCCACTTGGGTGAATGCCAATTCTTCCTCTTGATACTCTTGATCAAGACCCAGTCTCCCGGTACCACTTTGGGGTCTTTCTGCGGAGAAATGGGTTCATCATCAGTGTTATTGGTTAGATTCTTTTGACGTTCCAACATTTTTCTCATGTAATCAGCTAACGTGGCTTCCTCGGGGATCTCCCATGTGGTCTTGAACTGAGGAAGCCTGTAAGGCCTTCCAAACATTGTTTCATAGGGAGTTAGCCCTGTTGCACTTGTAATATTTATGTACATTTTGACCAGGTCTAAGCACTGAGTCCATGGTCGTTTGGTTTCTTCCATACATTTCTTTAATCTGTTTTTTATAGTCGCGTTAGATCTCTCAACAACTGATTGTGAACGATAGGAACAATGGTTCTTTAGATTTATGTGGAACATTCTCCCAATGTTATGCACTATCTGATTTACAAAATGTGGACCATTGTCGCTGTAAATTTTTTCTGGAATACCGTATCTTGGAATGATGTCTTTGCATAAGGCCTTTGCCACTGTGAGTGCATCAGCATGTTTGGTAGGAAATATTTCTACCCATTTAGAAAATGCGTCTATTATGACCAAACAATATTCTTTCCCTTCACATTTATGTAATTGGATATAATCCATATGTATTGTCTGAAATGGATACAATGGAGTCGGGAATTTCCCTCTCTGAGGTCTTAAATTGCCTTGTGGGTTATGTTTAGCACAGATCAAACACGCTCTGCAAAATTGTTTTGAAAAAGCTGCAAAGCCGTATGTTGTATAAATAGCTTCAACTTGTTTCACCATACCCCCCGTCGAGACATGGGTGACCCCATGACTCGAAATAGCAGCCCATTTGAACAAGTTACGAGGCAAGACAGGCTTGCCCAAAGGTCACACAAAATGACCAACAGCGTTTTTAGTTGCACCCCGTTTTTCCCAAGAGAGCCGTTCCTGGGAGGGGCTCTGAGATTGCATGTCAAGCAACACATCAGGGGAGATGTGTGACATCGAATCATGAGCTGTGAGAGACAAGAGGACACGGAGCAGGCCTTCGCAGCGGCCTTCGCGGATTTGTCAGCAAAAGCATTACCGAGAGAAACAGGATCAGAGCACGCAGTGTGAGCAGCATACTTGCAAACCGCTACCTTTAAAGGTAGCTGGACAGCGTCCAAAAATTGAGTCAGTAATGTGGAATGGGCGACGGGCTTCCCTGCAGAAGTTATCATGCCACGGTTGCTCCACTGCTGAGCAAACACGTGTACTGTAGCAAAAGCATACTGACTATCAGTCCAGATAGTGACGGATTTGTTTACAAACAATTTGCAGGCCCCAGTCAAAGCAATGAGCTCAGCGGCCTGTGCAGACATATTGGATGGCAGTTTAGCAGCCTCCAAAACCATGTCGGCAGTAACAATGGCATACCCAGTAAGGGTCACACCAGATTCATTTTTCTTAGAAGACCCATCACAAAAAACACATGACCATCTGGCAGAGGCGTATCTTCCAAATCAGGTCGAGCCTTAGCAACTTGTTGGGCAGCATCGACACAATCATGGAATTCGCCGTCGCCAGGAAGGGGAATGAGAGTGGCAGGATTGAGTGTCGTGCATCTTTCAACGGTCAGATGTGGCTGAGACAGCAACGTAGCCATGCAAGAAAGATGACGCGCAGGCGACAGAAAAGTCACTCACTCACTCACTCACTCACTCACTCACTCACTCGCTCGCTCGCTCGCTCGCTCAATCAATCAATCAACCAATCAATCAATCAATCAATCAATCAATCAATCAATCAATCAATCAATCAATCAATCAATCACACAGGTGTTAATTAAATCGCAATTAAATTGCAAGCAATTTAAACTCTAATGGAATATGTGGATGTCCATATCCGTTTCATCAAATTCCAATCCAACTTTACCTTTGTATAAGGCACAGGTGTCAAATTGTGCTTCATATACATGCGCCATCACTCGAATCGCAAATTATCTTCACTTTTAGTAATATGTTAAATTTCAAATATCAGACCAGTTTTTACTTGTCTGATTTGAAAGCGAGGTACTCGTCAGCTTGTTCCGCAGCCCCCACAATATGAGGCGCTCACACATCTACTCGGGTATGACAGTCATACCGGCCCTCCAAAAGAAGCCATGACTAAACCTCGGCCCGCGAACAAATGAGTTTGACACCCCTGGCACAAGGGTCTTCCCATTGATCAATCGCGTATCTTAAATCATGCTTTTCCTCCTTTGAAGCGACTATGTACTTCAAACCCAAACGGCACCATTTTATAGGGAAAAAAATTGTCGAATTTATTCGTTGTCGACATAATACTGGTCGCAAATTTGCATGTAGAGCATTTTTGAGTTGTTGATCATAGACATCAGTTGAACACTCTTTCTGGTCTGTGTCTAAAGTCTTCAAACAACTTATCTTGTTTTTGTTTAGTCCGGCCAATTTCTGTGTAATTTGCTCTACGTTGAAATTTTAT
Organism: Syngnathus scovelli; assembly: GCF_024217435.2. Classification (NCBI taxonomy): domain Eukaryota; kingdom Metazoa; phylum Chordata; class Actinopteri; order Syngnathiformes; family Syngnathidae; genus Syngnathus; species Syngnathus scovelli. Next base: position 14,704,510 of record NC_090853.1, on the reverse strand, counting down.
TTTTATCCTGCAATAGTTGGTCAATTTGGATTTGTAATGGCACCCCGTTATATTCCAATGGACGGCCCTGGAGATCAAAAGGACTCCAGGTGTCTTTAACGCTTGCCCAATGTTTGATTAAGGATGCCATGAAAACCTGTTGTACTTCATCACCTCTCAAATTATAGGAAGCAATGAGTTGTTTAATTTGGGGTAAAAAGACGGAAAGGATGGTTCGCTTTGCCGTGCCACAACATCTGTCTCTGCAATTTGATCATTTTTCTCATTTTCATTCATCACATTCCCAGCTGCGGTTCTTAAGCGAGCTCGCGCTGACACTGTGTCATCATCTTCCTGTCTGTGCAACAGCAAGTTCTTTTTTTTATCTTTTCTTTGTCTTCCTTATCTTTCAATTTCCCTCACATCTGGGAAAATGAGAATGTAATTTTGCTTTTTAATTTTTAATTTTAAGTCTTGCAAAATGTCTATATCCTTACTGCACCAAGATAAACTGTTAAACATAACTTAAAAAATAAACAAACAAAAACAATCTATGCTCTTCAAAAATGGGACCCAAATGTCAGATTACAAATCAAACCTCCTCCTTCACCCTCACATTTCTTTCTTTTTTTAGAACAGTCTACTTAGCTAGACACTGTCATATCATACCAAATAATGGCCTGGAAATTAAATATAATGTTGTTGCTGTGGTCCCTCAAAACATGTGACTAGAATTTGGACAATTACTAACCCCCATCAATCGACAAATTATCTCCTCACTAAAGTCCCAGCCTGTTAACCTATCTGCATCAAGAAGACATTTGCAACGCAGGGGATAAGAGAATAACAAGGAACACCTTAACAATAAACAAAATAACCCCAAACCACAAACAAAACCAAATAAACTAGGCCCATGACCTATGTAAACCAACAACGTACTCCAAATATTTCCCCATTAAAATTTAAGCCTTATTGTGTAGAGCACCATTGATTTCTAATCATTGACCTAATTTTATCCTTAATTCAATCCCAATCACGAATGCCCACTACTTAATACTTTACTTGGTGTTCTTTTGATAAAAAGCGCCCCCCTTGCAATGTTGTTTTTAACTCTAAGTGATTCAAATCTTTGACTTGTCCCTACATGTGTCCTTGTATAGTCTTATGTCATAACGAATCAATAATTTAATTTTATCCAATACTACAATGTATGTTCTCTCCTACTCTCACATTTTTATGAGGGCTGGGCACTCTCCTCGTTGGACGAGTTTCTGACCACAACCCTCAGATTATTCTATCATTTCTAATTTTTACATTTAACAATGCAAATTTGATGAACCATTGTCTAGCACACCGTTTTCGTGCACCAATTTAACGCAATTCCAACCTTTATAACGAACTGATACACAAACACAAACATACACAGAAACAAACACACGGGCCCACAACATAGACATGACAATCTTCCCAGCTGATAACAAGGGTGGGGGGAGCAACTGAAGTGCGGAGAGCTTCGCCACCGCCACGTCGCATAATGCAACCCCCTCTGTCCAAAATATGCATTTGTCAAGATATTTTACATTTTCGGGGTCAACTTCTTCCATCAATTTCCAATCTTTGCATTTTAATTCATGTCGGGGTAGCGGTTTTTGTTTGCTATTCGCTGTCCCCATGGTTTATTTTCTAAATTTCAGTTTTGACTTTATGCACAGGACAGTGTTTAAATGTTCGATGTGTGGAGGAAACGGAGAATCCCTGCTTTCGTCCACACAAAGCCACGGTTTACAGTCCCGTGTATTTTACACAAAGGAGAGTTCAAAGGAGATCACTCTCAGTCAAATCACACACACGCACACACACACACAATGCGCACTCTTATCTTCCCACAGGCAAGCAGGGGAGTCCGCCCTCCCGTGGAACTTAACAAAATCTAAACTCTTTAACCTTCCTACTGTGTAAGAAAAACCCTATTTTTGCTTTTCCCCTAAAGCCCATATAAAACCTATCTTTTCATGGATAAAGAAGCCAAAC